>NC_067472.1:131071896-131221896 GCF_947179515.1 Apodemus sylvaticus | reverse complement strand
AAGTCATGAGGATCTCATAGACTGCTGCCTCCCGCACTATAGGGTCTAACTTAATTTGCACTAGAACAGTGGAAATTGCATCTGATTAGAACATGCTCAAAGCCTTTTCAATGTTGGAATCACCTCACCCAGTTAATAGAAAGGGAGTGAATTGATCTTTCATTTGCTTAAGAAGAGTTTGGCAAAAGATTTATCTGAGGAAAGTGAGATGAGTGTCCACTATTATGTAGGTCAAGATTAAGTGCTTTATTAAGTCCAATTTGTAACAAAGCCTTGTTCCTCATTGTAGGAATGGTTGCTTTCACATGACTGGCTACACATTTGCAACATTCAAGATAGAAATTGTATCCTTATTTGAAGTTAATTCTTGAGACATGAAATGACTTATGCAGGTTCAATTCCCAGTTGAACTACTCCACAGCAGTGTACAGTGGCAGAGATTTTGGTAAACAGTGGATTGGACAGTGCCACAGGGTACCAAAGTAATGTTATGGTTTCTACTTCTCACATGATAGCACTGACCCTTCAAGTTCCCCCAAGCCAAAATCAACCACACATGATTTTATGAATACAAAACTTTGTTTAAGTATGCACTCAAAATATAATAAATGGTAATATCCCTAATCCTAATTTGGCAATACAAATCTTGTTATGGTATTAATATTTCTAGTGGGTGGGTTGAAGCAACATGGAACTGTGTTGTAGCTTCAAAGCTGTGTTATTGGGAAAATATTAAGTTTCATTCCATTTGGTTGTTCGCTGCACCTGATAATTTTTTTATCAAAAGCACAAAGTACAGGTTGGTCATTTCCACAAAAAAGGCTTTGTGTGTTAGCTCATGAAAAAGAGAGAGTTTGTATTCTGGTCTTAGCTTTTCTCCTCTGAATCTGTTGAAGAATTCTAGGCAAGCAAACATATCTTTCTATTCCATTAGGGAGGGAGGGCAGGGGGCAGAGGGCTTTATCTGTGACATCAAGGCTGAATCTATGTAATTATTTCCAAGAGAGTATAAGAGGGACTGAAATATTGTCCCTTAAGTACTTGGCATTCCTTAGAAGAAAACATGATGTAATTGGACTTTAATAACTTGGAGGAAAATATATCCTAGGGCCATAAAATGTTTCTCTACAACATTAGATCTAGGCAAGTTATTTTGATTGCGTTTTTTAAAGTGTTTGGATTAACGGATGTATGATTATAAAGTACATTACAGAGGCAAGAGCAATAGAAAAATTCAGAAAAGGTATAGAAAGAACAGAAAGGATCCCAATATTCAGTGCTTTTACTCCTGAGCATTTTAGGCAGAGTAGTGCTTTTATCACTTGCCGTGTCAAGTTCAGTAGCAGAATTGCAGAACAAGGAGGCCTGCCCTGAATACAATTTCCACCTCCCTACTACCGCTCCATCACACTTCAGAACCCTGTTTAAAGGAGCTCAAATCTATCTTGCTGCATAGGTGAGAGTATGAATAAGGAAGTGAAACCTGTTGGCTCTAACAGCCCCCACCAAGCTCTGTGATTCCCATCACAACCATTTATCAAACATTAAATACGTGCTATGACTGCTGTTATAGGCAGAAAGCAAAAAAAACAAAATTCTTGACCTCAGTTGAAAATGGCCTGGTAGAGCAGAGCAGTTGTTGCTTACAAGTGTACTTATTTATCTCCTAAAACACTTGATGGTTGCGTCCTACAGTTGATTACTTCTAGCCAATTAGATCAATCTCATTCCTCATTCTCCATCCCACACCATTACTATTGGTAGTTTCAAAGCCTATCAACTTG
The DNA here is from genome assembly GCF_947179515.1 of Apodemus sylvaticus. Taxonomy (NCBI): domain Eukaryota; kingdom Metazoa; phylum Chordata; class Mammalia; order Rodentia; family Muridae; genus Apodemus; species Apodemus sylvaticus. Next base: position 131,220,112 of record NC_067472.1, on the reverse strand, counting down.
GAATATTAAAATACTAGGACTGATTTTCTAGAGCATTTGGGCGAAAAATCTTCTTAGTCTTCAGAGAACACCCTACATATATAACTCAAGCCAGTCTTAGGATAATGTTAAAGCTGTTATCATAGAAACAACAAGAGGAGGACTTTCCTTTCTGCATGCCATAAATCACCAAAAAATTAAACCGAATCTTTCCCAGATTGCCTCTGCTTCTTTTGTCAATGTAAACTTTCTTACAAATTATGATTTAACCCAGCCCATAATAAAATTTCAATACTTACATTCAAAACTATACTAACTACACACAGATTCAAATTAATGTTTCCCCTGTTTTATAATAGCAACAGTCCCACTCAGATTTTTATTTAAAACAGTGAATCTGGAATAACCCTTAGGGATTCTGACCACTGGTTCTGTGTGGAGCTAACCTGTGAGAGCCTTGTCATGGTATGATGTTTTTGTCAACTTGACACAGTTAGGGTGATTTGGGAAAGAGAACCTCAGTTAAGGAAAAGGCAAGTCTTTAGGGCATTTTCTTGATTGACAATTAGTGTGAGAATGCCAAGGCAGGTGGTGATGGGGTATGTCCAGCCTCTGGGCAGGTGGTGATGAGGTGTGCCCAGCCTCTGTGCAGGTGGTGATGGGGAGTGCCCAGCCTCTGGGAAGGTGGTGATGGGGTGTGCCCAGCCTCTGGGAAGGTGGTGATGGGGTGTGCCCAGCCTCTGGGAAGGTGGTGATAAGGTGTAAAGGGAAGTTTAGTCAAATAAACCAGGGGAGGCAAACCAGTAAGCAGCATTCCTGGATGGGCTTTCCTTTTGTTCCTTCCTTATGTTTCTGCATCTGATGTCCCTTCATAACAAATCATATGCTCTCAGATCAAATAAACCCTTGTCCTTCCCAAGTTGCTTTTGGCCATGGTGTTTATAAGAACAAGGGAGAGCAAACTAAGACATGCTTTTCATGAATATCTAGCTGATGCTCATGATCAGGAAAAAAATCATATTTTGCTTTGGTTGCTATGAAACCAGCAAGAAGAATTGAAGGTAGATCGGGCACCTGACTTAGTCTGAATGAGTCAAGGGCAGTTTACTCAGAAATCAGCATAGATGTATTTGTTTCCCAGTCTAACAGAAGAGTTAAATGTGCTCCTTGTATAGTGGGTATTAGCAATATTCGTGCCTCTGAGACTAGGCTTGCATCTTTATAGTGAGGGCATTAGAGAAGAAAGATACATCTTCCTCAGACACCCCCTGATTTTCATGATAATCTTTGAAAATGGAAATTTTAATACATTTTTGCCTTCTGATCTAACTGATTCACTGCAGTAACTTATGAGATTTTTTTTTTAAAGTGGAGAGTACTTTCTATTGGAAAAATGAAAATACACCATAAGCACTATTGTAACTTGTTTATACAAAAACACCATATTACTTATTTACTTTTCCTGTATTGCTTTACAGAGAACTTGACCCATATACCCTTGGCTATGGGTATTTTTACTAATTTTATTTTATAGTAATTACATTTATATTTTGACAATTGTATACATACATAAACACACACATATTTATATACATGTACATATTTAATTCTGATTATTTTTATCTTTTCCTTCTCTTATTTTCCTCCAAGGTCCCTCTTCCTTTAGGTCATTTTCCTACACTATGTAATTTTTATTTTGTTTTCTGACACACCTAGTTTATTCAGGACCTTCTGTGTGACTATGGGGTTTGGAACTATCCACTAGAACCTGGAGGTCTTACCAGTATTTACGTAACTCATACTTCAGACACTATCTTTTCCCGAGAATACATCAGTAGAGAATGATGGTTCACAAAGAGAGTAAAGCATCATGAACCCTCCTCCATCTGTGAGTGACTATTGATAGGCCCAGTCTTGTACTGCCTAGGTGCAAAGAGCCGCAGGAGGTGTGAGATCATTCTTCCATGATAGTCCCTAAACCTTGAAGGAAGTGCTACAAATGTCTTGTAAAAGGCTGAACACCTGCCCTTTACTTAGTTTCTGATTGTGGAACAACCACGAGTTTTTACCACTGTTTACTACAAAGGAAGACTCTCAGATTAAGAATGAGAATAGCACTGTATCTAACTACATAATTGAATCAAATGGTAGAACAGGCCAATGTCATCTAGAGGAGTTTAAAAAAATAATTGCAGTGCAAAACTAGCAATATTTTAACGTTTTATTACATTGCAGCTTTATTATATGTATAATTAGTGTTTTAGTTTTTAAATGCTTTAATTGAAACAGTCACACCACTTTCCAAATTAAAGAGTTTTACACTTTTTTAACCTATTTTTAAATAGGCCACTCTCTGAATAATTTATAACTGGGCATTTTCTAGGACTCACGGATTACTCAGGGAGTATAAAGAGGGAGAGAAAAAGTCATGCCCTTATAGCTACCATGGTCATGGTGGAATTGTGGGGACAGGACAGCTTTTCCTTCTCTAACAGAAATTTGCCAATAATCATCTACAATTGTCTAATGAGAAAAAGAAATCTCATGTTTTGAAGATTCCTCCATTTTACTAAATGTGCAACAGAAATAACACAGTCTTGAGCTGGGGTCCACGTGCTGTTCATTCTTACACAAAACAGCTTGGGATGCCTTTTGCTATTCTTTCAAATGAACACACTATGTCCTGGCCTCTTGCAGGACATACATTATCTGCAGCATTGTGAATGTCTTAGGAAAGGCTTCCCTCCCACATCTCTATGGTGAGCAGAACACAACTTGCTATGTAGAAAAACAAAAACACAGGAAAGCTTTATAAAACTAGATTTTATTTGAATGATTCATACTTCCCAGAATCCAGACTAATGGTGAAACACAACTAATATTTAGTAGATGTTTTCAGCAAACATATCTTATTATTACATCTATGGCATGGTCATTTTCTATTAATATGCCAAAATGGATCTGTCTCATCTGAGACTGCTTTTCCCTTTGGCTCAAAGATACAAGTGTTGTTTTCCTAAACCAGGGGATCGATGTCTCTTACATAGGATTGGAACAACTCATCTATCTAGAAATCACTTTCCAGGAGTGCCCATTAATTTAACCATACACCACAACAAGAATCAAGAATTCAGTAAATCGAAGCAACCCAGAGGTGACTTCATTTCATGCATGCACTAATGTTTTAATTGTTTTCACTTAATGAGTTTTTTTCCAGATTTTTAAAGCAAAAGACCTTCAGCCCATGCTAATATAAACACAAAGGGAGAAACTGTCCATAAACACTTATGATTAACACATTAGTGTGTCATTCTACAAACCTTGTTAGGTGAAACCATGTATTGTCACTCTATGATGAAGAAACCAAGTTTTGGAAGGTTTGATTTACTTTGTAGTGTTAAAAATAAGTAAATAAGAAGGGAAATAAGACTGGCAGCATATTTTTATAATTTTGTGTCTCTAGAATATAATATATACTTTCTGTTATCTGCTTTCCTAACTCACAATAGCTATCAATGGAGGCACAAGTAAGATACACACAGAGAAACACAAACACACACACACAGAGAAACACACACACATACACACACACACACACCCAACAGACCAAAGACCCACAAAGCAAATTTATATCGAATTCTTGAGAAGGTACCATGAGGTGCTGAGTAAAAGGTGTATTTTTTTGTTTTAGGATAGAATGTTCTATATATATCTGTTAAATCTAATTGGTCCAAAGCTTCAATTAGTTTCATTGTGTCCCTGTTTAGTTTCTGTTTTCCTGATCGGTCCATTGAGGAAAGTGCAGTGTTGAAGTCACCCACAATTATTGTGTTAGGTGCAATGTGTGCTTTTAGTTTTAATAAAGTTTCTTTTACGAAAGAGGGTGCCCTTGCATTTGGTGCATAGATGTTCAGGATTGACAGTTCTTCTTTTTGTATTTTTCCTTTGACCAGCAAGAAGTGTCCCTCAGGGTCTCTTTTGATGACTTTGGGTTGAAAGTCAATTTTATCTGATATTAAAATGGCTACTCCAGCTTATTTCCTGAGACCATTTGCTTGTAAAATTGTCTTCCAGCCTTTTACTCTAAGGTAGTGTTTGTCTTTGACCCTGAGGTGTGTTTCCTGTAAGCAGCAAAATGTAGGGTCCTGTTTACCTATCCATTCAGTTAGTCTGTGTCTTTTTATTGGGGCATTCAGTCCATTGATGTTAAGAGATATTAAGGAATAGTGATTGTTACTTCCTATCATTTTTGGCGTTATTTTTTAAATTTTAATGCTTAACTTCTTTTGGGTTTGAGGAAAGGTTACTATCTTGCTTTTTCCAGGGTGAAGTTTCCCTCCTTGTATTGGTGTTGTCCTCCTATTATCCTTTTTAGGGCCGGGTTTGTGGATAGATATTGGGTAAACTTGGTTTTGTCATGAAATATCTTAGTTTCTCCATCTATGGTGATTGAGAGTTTTGCTGGATATAGTAGTTTTGGTTGGCATTTGTGTTCTCTTAGAGTCTGCATGAGATCTGCCCAGGACCTTCTAGCCTTCATAGTCTCAGGTGAAAAGTCTGCTGTGATTCTGATAGGTCTTCCTTTATATGTTACTTGGCCTTTTTCTCTTACTGCCTTTAGTATTCTTTCTTTGTTTAGAACATTTGGTGTTTTGATTATTATGTGACAGGAAGTATTTCTGTTCTGGTCCAGTCTGTTTGGAGTTCTGTAGGCTTCTTGTATATTCATGGGCATCTCTCTCTTTAGGTTAGGGAAGTTTTCTTCCATAATTTTATTGAAGATGTTTGCTGGCCCTTTAAGTTGTAAATCTTCACTCTCATCTATGCCTATAATCCTTAGGTTTGGTCTTCTCATTGTGTCCTGGATTTCCTGGATATTTTGGGTTACAAGCTTTTTGCATTTTGCATTTTCTTTAACTGTTGAGTCCATGGTTTCTATGGAATCTTCAGCATCTGAGATTCTTTCTTCTATCTCTTGTATTCTGTTGTTGATATTTGCATCTCTGTCCCCTGATTTCTTCCCAAGGCTTTCTATCTCCAAAGTTGTCTCCCTTTGAGTTTTCTTAGTTGTTTCTACTTCTGATTTTAGATCCTGGATGGTTTTGCTTAGCTCCTTCACTTGCATGTTTGTGTTTTCCTGTAATTCTTTAAGAGATTTTTGTGTTTCCTCTTTCATGAGCTCAGCCTGTTGACCAAAGTTCTCCTGTATTTCTTTAAGAGATTTTTGTGTTTCGTCTTTCATGACCTCAGCCTGTTGAGCAAAGTTCTCCTGTATTTCTTTAAGTGTTTTTTGCATTTCCTCCTTGTTGGCTTTTGTATTCTCCTGGATTTCTTTCAATGATTTTTGTGTTTCCCTTGCAAGGGCTTCTAACTTTTGATCCATTTTCTCCTGAATTTCTTTATGTATGACCTTCATGTGTTCCTGTACCAGCATCATGACCAGTGATTTTAAATCCAAATCTTGTTTTACTGGTGTGCTGGGGTATCCAGGACATGTATTTTACTGTACAGGCAAACACTCCCCTTGCCACAGTGGCTGCTAGGATGATAACATAATTAAGGTATGTAAACATAGTACTGAATTGTGAAGTCAAAGTGAAATTTTATTGACTTAAGGGTAGAGGAGAGAAATATGAGGATTCTATAACTATGCTTAAGTAAAATTATTTAAAATGAATACATTGGGCTGGAGAGAAGCTGAGCAGTTCAGAACATCTTTTTCTTTTGCCTTTGAAAAGGACCTTTGTTCAGTTTCCAGCCACCCACATGGTAGCTAACAACAGTAATTTCAATTCTGGAGGATTCAACACCGTTTTCTGGACTCCATAGACACTAAAAAGATGTGAAGTGCAGTCATACATACAAAATACCTTTACATAAAACATGTAAATAAATGATTTTAATTAACTATTAACACATTATCTGCCTAATTAAACTAAACTTTGGGCATTTAATTTTTTTAATATTAAAGAATATGATTGGACCTATAAATGATGTTTCTCTTACAATTAAAATATTAAGCATCTCTAGCATATCTATAACATCTCACAAGAATATATAAGGATGTTTAAATGTTATTTCAGATCCATGTGAGCAAGGTTGACACTGCAGTTAGAAGTCAGCTTGTAGGAGTCAGTGTGTACTTCCATGAAGGATGAAGATCCTGGAGACTGGACTCATGTTTTCAAGCTTGGCAGCAAGTGTCTGTATGCAATGAGCCATGTAGCTGGATATTGGTATTATTTCATACCTATAGAATCATATTGAACAAATAAGTATGTCTTAAAGAATATCAATAATGAAACTGCCACTTTTTCCTAGAATCTGAGTTACATCTCAGAGCACAGACATGCAGTACATTGCTATGTTGTCATGCTGAACATTTAAGAATAATTAATTTAGGCTGTTTGTTATGGCAAACAAGTGAGGGGAAATGCTGCAAGCATAATGGATTGTGGTGCTTTCGAAAGAATGGCAGGAAACCTCTTCTATTGACTTAGGGATGCAAACTCAGCTGCCTTAAGCATCCGTCCATCACCCATTAGAAAGCAAACAAACCAAAAACCTTGAGAGATATACTGTTAACCATATTGGGAGAGTTTAACAGATTGCAACCTTATCATGAATTAAATGTATCCGTTCCCTTGGCAAACCCTCTCATTTCCATCTCTGGCTAGCCGTTTACCAATCATCAACATGTTTGACTTTGGCCTCTGTATCTACATTCAATCTCTGCCTCTCATCCTCAGAGCTCACAGCTTCCCTGGGGAAAAGTGTTCCTCTGATGTGGACTTTTACCAAACTGAAGAAAGCATACAGCATCCCAGGGTCTCCGCTTTCGATACAAGCAGCACCAATTCAGAGAGCAGTGACATCGATTTGCTCTCTCAACTGAAAGCAAATATTTGCTGTTTAAAAAAAAAGGGATTTTTCATTTTCAGGCAAACATATTTGCCTACTTCTTCAGTTCCAGCTACAATACCCTAAGCTTTCTCTAAGTCAGAACAAACTCAACCTCTCCTATCATTCTGTTGTATCAGCTGTGTGTATGGAAGGAAGCGACTTCTCAGACATTTTCTGATGTTGCTGATATGTTTTCTTATTGCTTCTTAGTTCTTCTAAATCAGCATTTGTGATGCTCTGGCTCTGTTTGTAACCATATGTATAATGTGGAAAGTGACTTGAGGGGAACATTTCAAACAAAGAAATATTGACAGTATAGTGAGATATTTCTTAGGTTGAATACCCACTTACACTAAAAAGGAACAAAAACTCCCTTATTATGCTAAAATAACAAATAATACTCTTAAGGACAAATAATAAGTACATTTATTTCAAGTGACATTTTCTAAGTATGGACAAAGAAGTTAATTTAAATTTTCACTGTATTCTTTTTATATTTTCCCTAAATTTCTAGGATTTCTTTTGCATTTATCTTTTTATTGTGGTTGTTTCAATGTAACTAATTACATCATTTTAAAGTCACCTGGTATTTTGTTACCTTTTTGCTTTTGCTAGAGAAAAGTTGGGAATTGTTTCATTTTTAAAAGAAACAGTCCTGGAAAGTCCTACAACAATTTGTCAGTTAGCTTAGGATAGACCATCCATGCCACATATCTACCCATGGCATCCTCCAGTTTATGTTTTAGCTTATATTGACTTTACAGTGAAATGCAGTGTATTTTGAGTATTTCAATCTAGTACTAACCTTTCATATTACCCATTTTTTCCTTTTCACCCCCACATCATTTTGCTTTTATATTTTTATAATTTTTTAATAAGAATGTCTCCACTAGGTTCATATATTTTAATGGTTGGTCTCCTGTTGATGGAACTGTTTGGTAAGGTTAGGAGGTGTGGCCTTGTAGAAAGAGGTATATTACTAGAGTGAGTTTTGAAATTTTGAAATCTCACGCAACTTCCAGTTACTTCTCTCTGTCACATGTTTATCATCTCAAGAAGAAAGCTTTCTGCTAATGCTCCAGTGTCATGTTAGCCATTTCTGCTGAGCCACTACCTGCTGCTGATCATCATGGACTGAAACTACTAGGCCTATTGAACTCTTTCTTCTATAACTAACCTTGGTCATGGTCTCTTATCACATTAGAAAAAATGGCTGAGACATGCTTTTTGTCCCTAGTTTATATATGAGAAAAAAATGAGAGTTTGATTTTCTGAATCAGGGTTTTTTTTCACTCAACAAGACAATCTCCAATATTATGTGAAATTCAAAGATAAGCAGTCCACACTAACGCTCCTGCAAACCAGAAGACATTCTGTAAGATCTAGTCGGATTCCTCTGAAAGAAACTGACTTTTCTCAGGAACTAAAGAAGGGGCCTATTACATTTGATGTTACCATTCGGTAATGCATATACTTGCTATTTCTCAGAATTTAAATATATATTTATTTGCCAGGTCTCTGAAGTTAGAGATTTCTGCACATTCCATAAATCTCTGAAACATAAAGTCAACAATAAGTCATCACCAATTGTGGTTTAATGCACACATATGTCTAAGATGCTCTGTAAAGGAAATTACGGTGTGCCCTTAGAATTTCTCCAGTAGTTGACCATGGGATGAAGCTTGCCTTTGAAGTGATTTAAGCTCATATTCTGAGGATGAACAAGCAGAAGGGTGGAGGATAGAACAGAAAGTAGGAAAAGGTAGTTTCTGGTGTGACTCCTGGTCCCATAAGGTTACCCAATTTAGTTTCAAATAATAGTTTTCCCTAGTTCAGAGCACAGAAGCTGAACATTAGGGATCTTATAGAGGTCATGGAATTGCTAGGGGATGCTTTGAACATGCAAAACCTCTCAAACATGTGGTGAAAGTTGGCCATAATAGACATCTATCTGAAGAGAACTGCAGGCACAACATATTAGAAATAGTAAACCAATACTTGAGATAAATGTATAGATAAAAATAATGAAGCTAATTTACAGGATATTGGAAGAATATATTTCTTTTATATCAGTGCATATCTGAAAATATTCATGCACATTTTTGTGCTGTTTATTCATGAAAACACAAAATATCTTTCCATCTCAGTGATAAACCAACAAAGGTTTATGTCATGCATAGTTTTGAATTCCCTAGCCTTATTAAGAAAGTAAGAACTACAAATACTTCTTTAATTGGTAAATTTGCTTTAGGATATGTATCCAGACATGTCATTAATAAAGTTAATGAAATAGTTTACATTCTGGTTTTTAGTTACTTTTCAAAATCTAATGTATAATTTGTACTTACTAAGTACTTCAAATGGGACTATGTTCATTTCAAGTATTCAATAATCTGTATGTGAAGAGATAGCTCACAGGGCAGCAAAGAAGTAGCTGGATTCATAAGTTGATGTTTTGAACATTAACAAGCAACACAATGAGAAATAAACTGTGTTCTGTGTGAAATAAGTTGTCTCTTACCTATATGTACTATAAGGGAAACTGTGGAATGCTTTCAGAAAAGGCCTCACCCACTTCTACTAGGGGGCTCCCTTTGGCTACCTATTGACAATGTGGTTAGCCAATTGGATGCCCATGAGCTCATGATGGGCTTAAAGTAAGATAGGTCAACACTGTGAGGGCACTAAAGGAGTTTATTGCAAATGGCTGTCCAGAACCCTAGAAAATGTGCCTTCATTGTTCATCTTGAATTTGAGGAAATATGACTATAATCATAATGTCATTTTATTTAAAAGTATATTATTCAATCTTAGGTAGTAATAGGAATTGATATCCCAACTATAGAAATGTTGTGAATGTTAGGCAATATTAGGTGATGACAAATAGTGATGGATGTTGTCCATGCTAGCCTGGAGACTAACAGATCATGAAATGCCTGAGTGTTTAGCCTAGAAGAACTCATTCATTGATCAGCTTTGATGGAAGTTACATATAAAACGTTAGGTTATCAAATCATGGCATTTAATTCCATTTTAAATACTCTATAAAAGTTCACTGGGGCAAGAAACCATGATCATTAATCTTGAAGGAAATAATAACAGCTCCTGTTTATGTCCCTTTTACCTTAGAGTCCATTACTAACATCCAATAATTGTTTTTAGAATATCCTGACTTGACCATTGTTTTAGAATATAAATCAAATCATAACACTTTCATTAAAGTATTAAAATGTGTTTGAGGGGAATATATTCAGGATGAAATAAAAAGTCCTTGAAATGACCTTAAAAGTCATGTTGGTATCTGGGAATTGATTTTCTCCTTTCACAAAGAAATATTCAGGGATTGACTTCTTATGGCTAGGCTTGGCAGCAAATGCTTTTCCACACTGACCCAATTAAATGACATTTTTTTGGAAGACTAAATAGCACTCATGGTCTACTGTCCCACTTTCAAGAGTCACTACTTCTACTCCTTTCCCTATAAATATAGAGCCTATGGAAAGGTAAGCAGGAAATGGAGGGGAATTAACTTGTAAAGGGAGTGGGTGGGCAATACAAAGGAAGAGAGAGAAGGAGAAGGAGGGATATAACTAAAGATATTTGAAAATGTCACAGAGGAGAAGTGTGTGTGTGTGTGTGTGTGTGTGTGTGTGTGTGTGTGTGTGTGTGTTGAGAATGGGATATTAAAAGGAGTTGCCCCACAAGTGATGACAATGGTCCCTAAAGAGTCATAGACTCTCTCATAAAACCACAATGACAGACAAGAAAAATGTTTCCATTCAACTGTTGCACTGTCCCCCAAAACAACAGTTATAGGCTATTTAGATTACCTTTGCTTGTCTCCCCAAGATAAGACCCTATTGCTAAAGGAATCTATACTTTGGCCATCTGACTGGGAAGAAAAGAGCTGGTACTGACCTGGTAGCCTCCTTCCTAAAAGCTAACTTTCATAGTACCTTGGTTATGCAAGTTGCCAGTGAAAAAAAAGCTATCAATAGACTTTCTTGCTCTAAAAATTATGAGACACTGCATTCACTGGCTTAGCCATATATCCCCAGTGGTGCAATAGTGGCACCATTTTCTTGGGAGTAGCCAACAACTGCCTAATTGAACTCAAGGCCCATTCAACAGGTAGAAATTCTTAGCTGTTACTTTAAACATAGCCAAATACCCATGGATAGAGGGGTTAGGACCCAATACCTACTATTGCCCCTTTGATAATTCAGTGTAGTTTCTAATTTTATTCTAAATACTTAACTAGTTAACTACAGACAAGTATAGTTCAAACTCTTACCGAAGAAGCTTATTTTTCAGTAAACAGAAGCTACTACAGAGTTCTACAAGTAGTAAAACTCCATAAAACTAGTGACTATGAGTATCCCACCACAATTTGTTTGGTTATAATACAATCTTTTTACCTAATGCTCCAAGGACTCTGTGAAAGAGGATCCAGACATTTATTAAGAGCTGTAGGACAAAGAAACTTGCTGCTAAATGGTACCTTCAAGACATGACAAGGAAACTTCACCCATAGAATTTCCATAGTGTGGTTGAATAAATAAGACATCCCTGATGACCACTGCAAGCGAACAATGATTCAAACAGGAGAAATTTCTTCATCTACCACCCTTAGATGAAGAGCTACCGGCAATCAATGTCTTCTGAGAGATTAGCTGATACCAAGTGATCCTATGAGTCTGTCTCTGTCTCTCTCTCTCTTCTCTCTCTCTGTATAATAGTATAAATTACATTATATTTTATATATTATATTATTATTATACATTAATATTACATATTATATTTAATAAAGAAGAAGAGGGAATGGTGGTATACAGGAAAAAGTAAAGGAAAGTTAGGACTGTAAATGATTTCAATATAGTACTCAAGTATGAGATTTTATTAAAACAAAGAATTATAAATAATTACAAATGATTAATATGTACATAAATATGTGTTGAGCAGTCTTAATATATATAAGCCCTCAGATTAACACTATAAGTGTTTACCATGCTGCCATTATTTTGATGACAGGAATTAAGAAGGATTTACCATAGTAATGTTGGAGAAGGCTCTGGAACAAGTATAATACTCAAACATTATTGAGAATACAAATGGTAAAATATTTACCATCACCTGGGCAGTTCTTCCCCTTCCAGGTGTTTACCCAAAAGGAATGAAAACATCAGATCATAATGTCTGAACATGTTTAATTCACAACAGTTCAAAACTAGGAGGACCAATAATTGTACACCAACAAGTTCATCAGCACACAAATTTGGCTTTATTTGTGCAGTCAAATGCAGCTTGATGTTGCTGAGGAGTTGGCTAGAAATGCATAGAAACATACAGATGGATTACAATTGATTATGATTTGCAGAAGCAAGATGCCTCAATGTAAATGTTTATAACAATTTTATAAAATGTGAAATTCTGTATCAGACAAAACTATTTTCTTGGTAGTATAGAATATCAAAGCCTCCCTGGAGATGAAAATTACTGATAAGAGTACTGGATGAATGCATGAAGCAATCTTTTGTGAAAAAGTGATGCCAAAGTTCTTCTCTATAATTGGGCAAGGTGTAGCTCATATTGCATTTGTTAAATCTCATCATGTGAGTCCTTTAAAACTTTCTGTGTGTGAAACAAGTTAGGAGATTTGGGAAAACTTAACATTGCTTCTCTCAAATCAGCAGACTTAATTTCCACAAGCCCCTAACCCCCCCCAAAAAAAACAAAAAACAAAAGCAAAACAAAACAAAATAACCAAAACAAACAAAAGAATCCCAATTCAGCATCAGTAAATCAAATTATAAATCAGATTTATTAGCATCTTGATGAAACATTTATTTAAACTATGGTGTAGATTATTTTATAGTTCATATGGCAGAAAATTACTGAAGGCACAGGAGCAACTATGTCCTAAGCTAGAATATGCTAGAGTAAGTTGTAAGTCATGGTGGGAAAAGTGGATGCCTTTTATTATAGAGAAAGTGATTTGTGGAAGAAACTGAAATGATCAATATGTAATCTATTGCATCAGTTGTTCTTAGATAATGTTGTTTACTTGAATGCATGCAGAATCTATGACTTGCTTTGCCAACGGAAGGCACCTGAAGCACTTCTACATGATTTTCAAGATTGACTCTATTGAAGAAAACAGCATTCCCCTTCATTTCTAGGATACCCTTCTTATAAGACATGCATTCTGTACATGGTATGAATATTCTGAAGTCATCAATGCATCAGGAAGAATAGCTTATGACCAAAGAAGGTGGAACAATACAGTGGAGTACTGAGGGAGACATGTGAATGGAGTCTTCTTGTAAAGTTTATTCACTCTAAACACCAGATGAAAAATAATGAAAGTAAATCATTGAGTCAAATCCATATGGAGAAAACATACTAAGAAGATGTGCCAAGTTCTGGCTTACAAGATTAGGATAAAATAAAATGGTAGTTCTCTAAATCCTGTTTAACATGCAGTAATGGAGACCACAGACTGAATCAGCACCTCGAAATGAGTGTGACGTCATAGCAAATACGCAACACTGGCATTGATTTCAGTGGAAAACAGGGAATTATGATGGTAGTAATAGCCTGCAGCAGGGGCTGGAATCATAAAGAGCCTGGAGAAAAGAAGTTAGGCTATAGAGTGAAAGGACATTCAGCAATGCTATCACCTGGGAACTTAGAAAATGGACTCTTCCATTCTGTCCAGGCTGCAAAGGAAATTTGTTTTTTTTTTCTTATTTTTTTATTAGACATTTTCTTTATTTACATTTCAAGTGTTATTCCCTTTTCTTGTTTCTCCTTTGAAACCCCACCTATTGCATCCCCCATCTCCTTATCACCATACCACCCACTCCTGCTTCCCTGTCCTGGCATTCCCCTACTCTAGGGTATCAAATTGAATGTTCAAGAGCCAATTTTATTGTTCTAGCTCCATTCAATCCTGAGAGAGAGGGTGGACTAAATAATAAATTGTTTAATTTTGAGTAAAATAAAAATAGAAAGTGTCCAAATTTTAATATGCCATGCTAGAAATCTAAGCTCCTCCCTCCCGATCTCAGTTTTTATAACACTAATGCTGGTCAGAGAGATGAAACTCTGTGTAAGAACAGGCTCAACTTTGTCAGGGAAAGTGGCTCAGAATCAATATCAAATCATAAACTAAATCATGTGGTCCATGTTAAGGTCCAGAAGACCTTAATGTAAAATAGTGTGTGTGTGTGTGTGTGTGTGTGTGTGTGTGTGTGTGTGTGTGTGTGTGTGTGTGTGTGTATGCTTGTGTGTATGTGATATATGTTCAACAACACAAGGAAGGGTCTAAGAATTATAAGAACATATGTTATAAGAACTACTAGGCAAAAATAAAGTGTAATAAAGTGTCTTGAAATTTCTGAAGATATAGCTTTTATCTGACACAAAAATTGATATGATTTATAGATATACAGATATAATGCTGATAGGAACATTACTAACTTATGTTTAAGTGACCAGAACACTTCCCAATGATAGGAAACTTTTAAGTATTTGTCATAAGATATTTGACCGAGAAGACCACCACTTAGGACACACACACCTTTTAAAACTGAGCCTCAGGAATTTTTCTCATTCCTGAGGTAGGGCAATGGACATAAGGTACCGGGTGCACCCATGGAGAATGCAGGGATTCTACAAATCAGCCCACACTTAATTTTCTTCCTTTTTGGATATGTATATCCTCTAAAGTCATTAAACTTACATGTCCATGTAACTGTCACAACTCTGCATACATGAGGGCAGGTTAAATGTAAGAGAAAAATGCGGACTCAGTGAATTAACACTGAAAAATAGCATGCAGGCCTTCTCATTCATATCTGCGTCTGGTTTATAAAACAACAGCCTGGACTTCATGTCTGAGTCTGGTTTATGAAACAACAGCCTGAACTTTATATCTAAACATAGAGATAAGAGGTGGTTATACTGGGAATTTTTGTTTGTTTGCAAGTTTATTCTTTTGATATTAGAACTACATTTTCTCCATTTCCTTTTCTAACTCCAAAGCTTCCCACAAAGAACTCCCTGATCTCCTTCAATTTCATTCCCGCTATGTTTCACTAATTGTTATTGCATATACATGTTCATAATATTATATATTTATAATATATATTGTTAATTAAAACCTATTCCTTTTGTACAATGTTACAAATATATATGGTTTTGAATGGGGTTAGTCAGTGCTAGTAAGTAGTTAGTCTGGCTTTTGAAGGAGACACAATAACTTCTAACTTACCAAAGTAAATAATCCTTAACCACAATAAATATAAACATTTGTGTTCATATCCACAAATAAATGTTAACTCCTGACTTCATCAAAGAAATCTCTCTTGTGATGGAGACCACAGTAAACCAAAATAATCCACAAAGAAGACTTGTGGAACCTGGAGACACTTGATTCATCTACAGGAACTTTTGCAAGTTTTACAAGTTTTACAAGACTCAAGGAACACTATAGAAGAGGGAATGGTAAAAATGCAAGAGCCAGATAATCAGAAAGTTTGCTATGAGTTTGTGTATCATAGTAACCTCAGAAACTGTACTTATAAATTCCTGACAACATGATATCCAAATGTGAGTAGAATAAGCATGACACTCACGGCCGTAATATTTGAACCCTGTGTAATGGAGAGTGAGTATATCTTTCACATAGAAAGAATGTGAATCATTCATGTGAATTTAGGGAGGGTTGTAGTATTCTGCTCTTTGTTGGGGACCAGTTAATCCTATATCTCACATTTATGCCCCTCTTTTTGTTGAGGTTCTAAAGAACCAGAAGTCAATGAGGCAAGGTGGAGACTTATAATAAAAACGTCTCAAATGTACCCACTAAGATTTGTCTCAAGACCCCTTACTAGCCTTCACCTATCTCTGACTTTTTTCCTGGGTTAATGTCTTTGTGGGACCTGAACTGTGAAACATAATATGTTGGAAATGACACTCTGCCACTTCTAGACTAAAGAATTATGAAGTTCATGGAACCTTTATGAATGCACTTTAGAGCTCTGAGCCTCTACCCAACAAGTCTAGTCATGACACTGTCCATAGTGCATGAAGAAATAAGTGGGCCTTTCACACAGGACAAGGGAGACTTGAGACCACATGACCAGAGTAAGAGGCCTAGACATTCCAGGACCCCAGCTGAGCCCAGTTCCCATCTGATCTGCCAACTGAATACAGTTACAGAAATGATCTCTGGCAAGCCCAGATGAGACCATTTTAAAACCATGAGCAAATAAAATGGTTGTTGTCTTAAGCCACTAAATTTTAGTGTGTTTGTTAGGCAGCAATAGATAACCAGAACAGAAGCAATCCTTGTCTGCTTTGGATTTTCTGATGGCTTACATAGTTGTTATAAATCATTAAGGGAAAGGCAGAGAAAAGAATCACAGAAAACTCCATCTGGAAAGCCAAAAATAGACAACAGATTTCTTTGTAGATATCCGGAGGTGGGTGGCCTGGATGCTTAGATACTTAAGAATAGATGGGGTCAAGATAGGAAGATGGCTCAATGGGTAAAAAGTGCCTTAATACAAACATGAAAACCTAAGTTCAATTACCCAGAACCCAAACAAATCTAGACAGAGTAGTGTCTGTATATAATCCCATGTTTCAAATGGGTACAAAGGCTCATGGTCTAGCAAAGCTGAGATATGCAACAAGGATACTCTGAGTCAAATGTAGGAAACATAATCCAGCATCAATGTTGCCCTGACTTCCTCACAGGTCATGACACATATACATGTGCGCACATCAACATGAATACACACACATTCTATACACACATATTAATGCATGCATGAATTGCAAATAGAGATGCATCACAAAAATGTACACATACACAAATACAGAAAAATAGTTGGCAGAGCTGAACAGACAGCTCAGAGGCTAAGAGCACTTGCTGCTCTTCCACAGTTGCCCAGTTCCATTCTCAGCACCTTTATAGTTGCCTCAAAGTCATCTGTAATTGCAGTTCCATGGAATCTGATGCACTTTTCTGGAATCTGTGATGTCAAGCACTAAAGCGGTGTTCAGCAGTAAATGTAGACAAAACACCCATATGCAGAAATTAAAAATACAATAAATTTTAAAAGAATAGATCAAATAAAATTTTGGAAATGATGATATATTACTCAGTCCGTATTTTGCAGCAATCATCCTGAGCAAAATACATCTCATTTATATATATATAAAGGGGAGCTGAGTATAAATGTTAGTGTTAGTATATTAACATATCACAAGAGAAATAGAAAATGAAAGTGGTCTTACTAGTGCTTCCATCAGAAACCACTTAGAGTCCTCGGTCTCTACAAGAGTCTTATCAGCACTCAGACACAGATACATGAGATATTTAGCACAATATACTAGAATCAAAATACATACATGTATATATATATATATATATATATATATATATATATAAATTCATTTGCATACACACATGTGCTTGTGTGTGTGTGCCTATGTATCCGTTTATCTGTGTGTGTCTGTGTGGTTGTAGTGCATAAGACAGGAGACCCCGGAGCCAACCTGAACACAAACCTAGACAGCTGGAAATATCTAGACTTCTGGGACTCTCTTCTCTCCTGCTGTGATTATATGCCTGTTTCTAGAAGCACTGTGCAAATTATCAAACCCGGGGAGTCTAAACAGTAATTGAATATAAATGAATGTGGCCTCCCAGGAAATAAAAGTATAAGCTCATTATTTTGTTTTTCAATCCAGAACAGAACACTTTGAAATGGCAGTTTCTGGCGAGAATAAAATAATAGTAATAATAATGATAGCTCTGCCCAAGTCAATTTTCTCCAAGTGGCAAAATCTGATAGGATCTGGCAAGTAAGGGAACATCAGCCTATCTTGAGCACAGCAACCTCCAGGGAACTTGTCATGAATCATCACTGGGCATTTTACCAACAGCATTTATTCATCTTGTTCATCCCATGAGGTGGAAAGGTCAGAACTGTACCCCTGCTATAAGCACAAAATGCATTGCTAAAGGGTAGGTAATATACAAGGTGATGTAAAAGTGTTCTATTTTAAACATTTGCAAATTGGCCAATTTCCTTGATCTTTAAAAATATTTGCAAAGCACTGTGGTGATGGAAATATTTTTGCTATCTTTTAAAAGGCACAGGCCAGATTCATCTTGGAGATGACTATGCTATTAGAATATTTTATGGATGTCATTTCTGCAGGCTAATTTTACTGAGAGAACTTAACAAATGCTCCAAGGAATGTTTTCAGGGTTTGCTAAGCTATTTAAGTGGCTTTTTCTGAGCCTGTTGAGCAGGGACTTCTGGGTCATAGGAATCCTGTGGAATTGAAATCTCTTATGAGGTCTGCATTCCTTTAAACAATGCAAAGGTCACCTCTTCAATTAGTCCACTCTGTGGAACTCTGTCCTCTGGGTACAACATGGCTTCAGTTGTTGCCATCTTGAAATAAGAGCAAATGTACCTGTACTCATGAGATGCTCACAGGATTGGATCTATTAACATTCCCTTATAGAATAAATTGAGGACAATCATCAGACTATTGTGTGGAATTAACAATGATTCCCCAAACCTCCAACTACACATAATCCTTGCCTTGGCTACTCAAGGTCTCAGGAGGAGATAGAGTGAATAGGAGGTGGAGAGCAAACTTAGGATGCCGCTGCAATAGCTATGCAGCTATTTTGAAGTCCCACCATTCCAGTGTGGGACTTTTCAGTGATGTGGCTCCATTAGGGATACCCATAGTTCTGTATGTAAATTCTCACTGACACTCCAGTATGCAAAACCAATGAAGTCATTAGTTCACCAAAACTGATTTGGGTGGAATAAAATTTTTGTTTTGTTGTCAATGTCCTAATGTATGAAAAATAGAATCCGAGCTTAACTTTTAGCCTACATCACTTGGAATGACAGAATCAAAGGTGAATTTGGGAATAGCTATATAACCTCCACTGTACATGGGAAGATAAGCAACTTAAGGCAAGTCACCCAAAGGTGACTTCTGATATGGTTGTCCTTAACTATGAGTTATGGAATAGTATGCCTTCTTGCCATGCTGGGATTCTCCCATTATGGATGACAAGAAATACAACCAAGCCTCAACATTCTATCCAGAAAAATCTCAACCAAGGAAGGAATTACAATAACAACAAGACTTGCAAATGGACAAAAAAAGAGAAGATAAGGTTTTTTGTTTATTAAGCATTAGCTTGTTTTTTGTTTTTTGTTTGTTTGTTTTAATGGCAAGATGTAGACAGGAGAAAAATGTACAAATTATGCTTATGTTTAATTATGCCATCCATTAAGAAAAGAAAACAACCTTTGAGCCTATGATAAAGTAAAGATGAACGAGAAAGAACAATATGGTGAAAGAATTAGACAGGAGAAAGATGGTCTGTGGTGCTAAATTCACCAAGCCAGATAGGTCTGGGCTCACTCAAGAGTTAGGAAAGTTGCTAATAACAAGTGAGTTCAACAGATATGTCAATATTAGTATTTGTGTGGTAAGCTCTGTGATGATGATTTCTGAACCCCATGATGGTTCATGATTTTGGTGAAATAGAAGAGGCTAGAGAGGGTCTGAATGCCTTAAACCAGTAAAATAGATTTAAGAAAAGGAGGTGAGTAGAAAAGGCAAAAAAGGCTTTTCTAGGTTTCTCAAAAAAGTAATTTGTCAAAATTAGTGTCAGTGCAGAGTTTGAATGAGTGAATTGGAACAAAACTAAATTCAGTATTAGTGATCCTATGCAAGATTTTGAACCCTGGGTAGCATTTCATAGAATGGCTGAAGTGAGGAATGAGCAACTGAGAGAATGAAAGATAAGATAGATAGGTAGGAAGATAGATAGAGATAGGTAGATACATACATAGATAGATAGATAGATAGATAGATAGATAGATAGATAGATAGATAGATAGATAGATAGCTTAGATAGAAGACTAACTTCTCCCAAAGCTGTGTATATTTCTCCCATGCAAGAAATTACACTGGAGATGGGGGTATATGAAATATCTCCACTAGAGAACTCCTACAGCTGATAAACAACTTCAGCAAAGTGGCAGGTTATAAAATCAACTCAAGCAAATCAGTGGCCTTCCTATACTCAAAGGATAAGCAGGCTGAGAAAGAAATTGGGGAAATGACCCCCTTCACAATAGCCACAAACAGTATAAAGTATCTTGGGGTGACTCTTACCAAACATGTGAAAGATCTGTATGACAAAAACTTCAAGACTCTGAAGAAGGAAATGGAAGAAGACCTCAAAAAATGGGAAAACCTCCCATGCTCATGGATCGGTAGAATCAATATAGTTAAAATGGCCATTTTGCCAAAAGCAATATACAGATTCAATGCAATACCCATCAAAATCCCAACTCAATTCTTCACAGAGTTAGAAAGAGCAATTATCAAATTCATCTGGAATAACAAAAAATCCAGGATAGCTAAAACTATTCTCAGCAACAAAGAAATTCTGGGGAATCAGTATCCCTGACCTCAAGCAATACTACAGAGCGATAGTGTTAAAAACTGCATGGTATTGGTACAGTGACAGGCAGGAGGATCAATAGAACAGGACTGAAGATCCAGAAATGAACCCACACACCTATGGCCACTTGATCCTCGACAAAGAGGCTGAAAACATCCAATGGAAAAAAGATAGCCTTTTCAACAAATGGTACTGGTTCAACTGGAGGTCAGCATGCAGAAGAATGCGAATTGATCCATCCTTGTCTCCTTGTACTAAGCTCAAATCCAAATGGATAAAGGACCTCCACATAAAGCCAGACACTCTGAAGCTAATAGAAAAGAAACTGGGGAAGACCCTTGAGGACATCAGTACAGGGAGAAAGTTTCTGAACAGAACACCAATAGCGTATGCTCTAAGAGCAAGAATTGACAAATGGGATCTCATAAAATTACAAAGTTTCTGTAAGGCAAAGGACACCATCAAGAGGACAAATCGGCAACCAACAAATTGGGAAAAGATCTTCACCAACCCTGCTGTTTTAACATCTCTTTTGGTGATGAATCTAAGTTTAAGTGGCACTTTTGCTCCAGTAAATAGTTAAGCCTTCAGAGATGCGGCCACTCATTCTAAGTTTCTTTCCATTATACAAATTATGTAATTCAAACCTCTGAGTATTTTAGATTCAGAATAGCATCTGGAAGTTGTGCAAGTATACCTACATGAGTAAGGATGGAAAATTGATTGTACATGATACAAGACAGGAACAGCTGTAAAATTCTTGAAAAATGTATGATTGAATGGGGTGCAGATGATATATAAGGTTTTGAGGAAAATCTTATAATAGCTTGTGTGCCTGTAAATGTTAAAACAACTAGCAAGTTTGTAGAAGATAATCTATATGAATGGAGGAGACATTGTTAGGAATGATGTTATTTAATAAGAATCTCAGTATCAGAGATACTGAAGAAAAACAGAGGTGTGTTTCGTTCCTACATATTTTTGTCCAGGGGAACTCCACTTACAATACATGCTATTAGTACTGCTGTTACTGGTTTGCTTGAACTAGATGCTCAGACACCCATATTTGAAGAAACCAAAGGTTCTGCCTGAAGACCCAGAGAAATTACACCCAGAGAAGCCAGAGATGGATGTTTCAAACTGTCTGGCTGTTGTTTCTAAGCACATACCCAAAAGTGCTATGCTGGCTTCTGTGGAAGGACTATCACCAGTCGTCTTGATCAGCTATAGACATGTAGGTTGTACACCAACATGCAGGCAAGATAGCCACTCTGATTTGACAGTGAGTGACATGATTGGAGCCACCCATGGTCTGATTGGACATCGAGCTGACTCTACAGGAAGGAAGTCATGTTTGGTACTGCACAGAGAAAATCAGTTTCAAGAAGAAAGTTAAAGGATTTCAATGGAGGTACTACCATTTTGTTAAATGGATGGATATAGAGTGTTAAATTATTCCTCTAGTTAGGCATGATGTAGCACCCAGGAAATATTGACAAGAGGATATGGTATGATGTTCCAGATGTTTTCTTACTACACAAAGAGCTTCAAGACACTGTGCTGTCCTTAAAAATGAAAAGGGGGAAATAAAAGGATAGAAAAGGAAAAGAAAAAGGAAGAACAAAAAATGCCCCTGAAACATGTGTTTTTACAACTCTACATTATTGCTGACACCGACTTTGGTCAAAGAAGCTTCCTTTTGCAGAAAATAGCACTTAGTGCAGACACTCATAATGGGTCAAAGTGTTAGAATAAATGACATTTGCTGTGTCAGAGCAGGCCAGTGATAAGTCCTAAATGGAAGAAAATAATTCTTACAAAACTCAGAGAACATCATAGAAGAGGAATAATAAATCCTGTAAAGGGCTAGAGGAAGGTGGAGGGTTGTAGAATGTCCAGATGTGACTTGCCTAGTAGCATCCTAAATCTGAGTTCCTATGATTACAAGACGACTGAGCATATCAATAATATCTCAGAGAAGGCATAGGGAGAAGATTCTTTGATTCTCATTTGTAAGAACAGCCATTCTTTCTTACTCACTTGGCCAGCCTATGATATCATACCTCTCTGCAGCATGGTCCTAGGAAGTATTATAGCAGAGGAGGAATATGATTCACTGAATAGGAATCCATCCATTAATTGTATTTTTAAGGTATCACCCAGTATGGGTTAGAACATTTCAGAGATGTATGTGTTTTGGAGTTACCTATGCTCTTGTAAATGACTTTTGTCCATGCTACTTATGAAATCCTGTTGAGCTCACTGTGTCACCAAGCTCTACTTAAGACGCTTGTTTGTTTTTGTCTGCCAATGGAAATGTGGGATTTATAATACGATAACAGAGAGAAAGGAAACAAATACAAATAATAAATATTACAAAAATAAAGCAGCCTTTGTCCAGATCACATGTATTTTATTCAAGACCACTTCTTAAATTCATGTTATACCTATATCCTAGCTTCTCTATTAAATGTTAACAAAAATTTTCTATTCACTATAGGAGGAAACACTATAAAAACAGTCTTTTATGTCACCTCCATGCCTGCTTCTCAATTAAATGGGGGTGAAAAGAATAAATAAATGAATGAATCTCTAAGAAGATTTTAATTCATGTTCTTAGATAAAAAGAATTATTGTATTTTCAGTCATAATGGAATAAGAATATATAATATAAAATTTAAATAGAAATTTTTGGGTTTTAAGATAAATACAATAAAAATATTTTGCTATGAGTTCACTTCATTTTGAATGATACCTAAGGACATTTTTTCATATATATGTATTCAGTAAATAATATCATAAATTAATTATATAAGATTTAAGTGTCATTTTATTCATTTTACATTTCTGCATAAACCTTTTGCTAGCATGTATGTCTTTGTGCTCCATGCATGTAGGGGGGGGAAGTGGTGTTACATTTGATGGAATTGTATTTAAGAATGTTTGTGGGCTTCCATTGCTAGTGCCATGAATAGATCTGGACTTGGATAGAAAATCAAAGCTCCAGCTACACACTTTCCATTTTCTTTATCTTTTTTTTGTTGTTGTTGTTGTTGTTAATCTCCATTTAATCATGAGTTGAAACAAATTTTAAGTCCCAGGTAAGATGGGTCCTGCATAATTTAACAATATTCGGCAAGCTTTCATCATTTCTTTTTGTTCCCTGAAACATAATGACTGTTTCTAACCAAAATTTCTGTTATCCATATTTTTTTCTTTCTTTTTTTTATTGGATGTATTTTTTTATTTACATTTCAAATGATTTCCCCTTCTCTAGACCCCCAGTCCCCGAAAGTCCCATCAGCCCACTTCCTTCCCCCTGTTTTCCCACCCAACCCTTCCCACATCCCTGTTCTGGTTTTGACATGCTTCACTGAGTATTTCCAGAACAAGGGGCCACTCTTCCGTTCTTCTTGTACCTCATTTAATGTGTGGATTATGTTTTGGGTATTCCAGTTTTCTAGGTTAATATCCAATTATTAGTGAGTGCATACCATGATTCATCTTTTGCATCTGGGTTACCTCACTTAGTCTGATGTTCTCCAGCTCAATCCATTTGCCTAAGAATTTCATGAATTCATTGTTTCTAATGCCTGAATAGTACTCCATTGTGTATATATACCACATTTTTTGCATCCACTCTTCTGTTGAGGGATACCTGGGTTCTTTCCAGCTTCTGGCAATTATAAATAGGGCTGCTATGAACATGGTGGAACATGTATCAATATTATATGCTGGGGAATCTTCTGGGTATATGCCCAGGAGTTGTATAGCAGGATGTTTTGGAAGTGAGGTGCCCAGTTTTCTGAGGAACCACCAGACTGATTTCCAGAGTGGTTGTACCAATTTGCAACCCCAACAGCAGTGGAGGAATGTTCCTCTTTCTCCACATCCTCGCCAATATCTGCTGTCTCCTGAATTTTTAACCTTAGCCATTCTGACTGGTGTAAGGTGAAATCGCAGGGTTGTTTTGATTTGTATTTCCCTAATGACTAATGAAGTTGAGCATTTTTTAAGATGGTTCTTTGCCATCCAAAGTTCTTCAGGTGAAAATTCTTTGTTTAACTCTGTACTCCATTTCTTAATAAGGTTATTTGATTTTCTGGAGTCTAACTTCTTGAGTTCTTTATATATATTGGATATGTGCCCTCTATCTGATGTAGGGTTGGTGAAGATCTTTTCTCAATTTGTTGGTTGCCGATTTGTCCTTTTGATGGTGCCCTTTGCCTTAGAGAAACTTTGTAATTTTATGAGGTCCCATTTGTCAATTCTTGATCTTAGAGCATAAGCTATTGGTATTCTGTTCAGGAACTTTTCCCCTGTACAGATGTCCTCAAGGGTCTTCCCCAGTCTCTTTTCCCTTAGCATCAGAGTGTCTGACTTTATGTGGAGGTCCTTGATCCATTTGGAGTTGAGCTTAGTACAAGGAGACAAGGATGGATCAATTCGCATTCTTCTGCATGCTGACCTCCAGTTGAACCGGTACCATTTGTCGAAAAGGCTATCTTTTTTCCATTGGATGTTTTCCGCCCCTTTGTCGAGATTCAAGTGGCAATAGGTGTGTGGGTTCATTTCTGGATCTTCAATCCTGCTACATTGATCTGCCTGCCTGATCACTGTACCAATACCATGTAGCTTTTAACACTATTGCTCTGTAGTATTGCTTGAGGTCAGGGATACTGATTCCCCCAGACTTTCTTTTATTGTTGAGAATAGTTTTAGCTATCCTGGGTTTTTTTTTTTATTCCAGATGAATTTGAGGATTGCTCTTTCTAACTCTGTGAAGAATTGAGTAGGGATCTTGATGGGTATTGTGGTGAATTTGTATATTGCTTTTGGCAAAATGGTCATTTTAACTATATCAATCCTGCCAATCCATGAGCATGGAAGGCTTTTCCATTTTTTGAGGTCTTCTTCCATTTCCTTCTTCATAGTCTTGAAGTTCTTGTCATACAGATCTTTCACATGTTTGGTAAGAGTCACCCCAAGGTACTTTATACTGTTTGTGGCTATTGTGAAGGGGGTCATTTCCCTAATTTCTTTCTCAGCCTGCTTATCTTTTGAGTATAGGAAGGGTACTGATTTTCTTGAGTTGATTTTATAACCTGCCACTTTGCTGAAGTTGTTTATCAGCTGTAGGAGTTCTCTAGTGAAGTTTTTTGGGTCACTTAGGTAGACTATCATAACATCTGCAAATAATGATAGTTTGACTTCTTCCTTTCCAATTTGCATCCCTTTGACCTCCTTATGTTGTCTAATGGCCCGAACTAGTACCTCAAGTACAATATTGAAAAGATAAGGAGAAAGGGGGAAGCCCTGTCTAGTCCCTGATTTTAGTGGGATTGCTTCAAGTTTCTCTCCATTTAGTTTGATGCTGGCTACCGGTTTGCTGAATATTGCTTTTACGATGTTTAGGTATGGGCCTTGAAATTCCTGTTCTTTCCAAGACTTTAAGCATGAAAGGATGCGGAATTTTGTCAAATGCTTTTTCAGCATCCAATGAAATGACCATGTGGTTTTTTTCTTTTTAGTTTGTTTATGTAGTGGATTGCATTGATGGATTTCTGTATATTGAACCAACCCTGCATCCCTGGGATAAAGCCTACTTGATCATGGTGGATGATCGTTTTGATGTGTTCTTGGACTCAGTTGGCAAGAATTTTATTGAGTACTTTTGCATCAATGTTCATAAGGGAAATTGATCTGAAGTTCTCTTTCTTTGTTGGATCTTTGTGTGGTTTTGGTATCAGCATAATTATGGCTTAGTAGAAGGAATTGGGTAGTGTTGTTTCTGTTTCTATTTTGTGGAATAGTTTGAAGAGTATTGGTGTTAGGTCTTCTTTGAAGGTCTGATAGAATTCTGCACTGAAAACATCTGGTCCTGTGCTTTTTTTTGGTTGGAAGACTTTCGATGACCCCTTCTATTTCTTTAGGGGTTATGGGACTGTTTAGATGATCTATTTGGTCCTGATTTAATTTTGGTATTTGGTATCTGTCAAGGAAATTGTCCATTTCCTCCAGATTCTCCAGTTGTGTTGAGTATAGGCTTCTGTAGTAGGATCTGATGAATTTTTGGATTTCCTCAGTTTCTGTTGTTATATCCCCCTTTTCATTTCTAATTTTGTTAATTTGGATACTTTCTCTGTGCCCTTTGGTCAGTCTGGCTAAGGGTTAATCTATCTTGTTGATTTTCTCAAAGAACCAGCTCCTGGTTTTGTTGATTCTTTGTATGGTTCTCTTTGTTTCCACTTGATTGATTTCAGCCCTGAGTTTGATGATTTCCTGTCTTCTACTCCTCCTGGGGGAATTGGCTTCTTTTTGTTTCAGGGCTTTCAGGTGTGTCATTAAGCTGCTAGTGTATGTTCTCTCCATTTTCTTTTTGGAGGTACTCAGGGCTATGAGTTTTCCTCTTCGCACTGCTCTCATTGTGTCCCAAAGATCTGGGTATGTTGTGCCTTCATTTTCATTAAATTCTAAAAAGTCTCTGACTTCTTTCTTTATTTCTTCTTTGGCCAAGGTGTCATTGAATAGAGTATTGTTTAGCCTCCATGTGTATGTGGGCTTTCTGTTGCTTTTGTTGCTATTGAAAAACCACTCGTACATTATAGTGATCTGATAGGAGACATGGGATTAATTCTATCTTTTTGTATTTGTTGAGTTCTGTCTTGTGACCAATTATATGGTCGATTTTGGAGAAGGTACCATGAGGTGCTGAGAAAAATGTATATTCTTTTGCTTTAGGGTGAAATGTTTTATAAATATCAGTCAAATCCAATTGGTCCAAAGCTTCAATTAGTTTTACTGTGTCCCTGTTTAGTTTCTGTTTTCCTGATTGGTCCATTATGGAGAGTGGAGTGTTGAAGTCCCCCACAATTATTTTGTTAGGTAAAATGTGTGCTTTGAGCTTTAGTAAAGTTTCTTCTACGAATGAGGGTGCCCTTGCATTTGGCGCATAGATGTTTAGAATTGAAAGTTCTTCTTGGTGGATTTTTCCTTTGACCAGCAACAAGTGTCCCTCAGTGTCTCTTTTGATGACTTTTGGTTGAAAGTCAATTTTATCTGATATTAGAATGGCTACTCCGGCTCGTTTCCTGAGACCATTTGCTTGTAAAATTGTCTTCCAGCCTTTTACTCTAAGGTAGTTTTTGTCTTTGACATTTAGGTGTGTTTCCTGTATACAGCAAAATGTAGGGTCATGTTTCCTTATCCAGTGTGTTAGTCTATGTCTTTTTATTGGGGAATTGAGTCCATTGATGTTAAGAGATATTAAGGAATAGTGATTATTACTTCCTGTCATTTTTGATGTTCTTTTTATATTTGAGTGGTTATCTTCTTTTGGGTTTGATGAAGGAAGATTACTATCTTCCTTTTTCCAGTGTGTAGTTTCCCTACTTGTATTGGAGTTTTCCTCCTATTATTCTTTGCAGAGCTGGGTTTGTGGAAAGATATTGTGTAAATTTGGTTTTGTCATGGAATGTCTTGGTTTCTCCATCTATTGTGATTGAGAGTTTTGCTGGGTATAGTAGTCTTGGCTGACATTTGTGTTCTCTTAGTCTGCATGAGATCTTCCCAGGATCTGCTAGCTTTCATGGTCTCTGGTGAGAAGTCTGGTGTGATTCTGATAGGTCTTCCTTTATATGTTACTTGCCCTTTTTCTCTTATTGCCTTTAATATTCTTCCTTTGTTTAGTGCATTTGGGGTTTTAATGATTATGTGGCGAGAGGTATTTCTGCTCAGGTCCAGTCTGTTTGGAGTTCTGTAGGCTTCTTGTATATTCATAGGCATCTCTCTCTTTAAGTTGGGAAAGTTTTCTTCCATAATTTTGTTAAAGATATTTGATGGCCCTTTCAGTTGTAAATCTTCACTCTCATCTATACCTATAATCCTTAGGTTTGGTCTTCTCATTGTATCCTGGATTTCCTGGATATTCTGGGATACAAGCTTTTTGCATTTTGCATTTTCTTTCACTGTTGAGTCAATGGTTTCTATGGTATCTTCAGCATCTGAGATTCTTTCTTCCATATCTTGTATTCTGTTGTTTATATTTGCATCCATGGCCCCTGATTTCTTCTCAAGGTTTTCTATCTCCAAAGTTGTCTCCTTTTGTGATTTCTTAGTTGTTTCTACTTCTGTTTTTAGATCCAGAATGGTTTTGCTCAGTTCCATCATTTGTTTTTGTTGTGTTTTCCTGTAATTCTTTAAGAGATTTTTGTGTTTCCTCTTTCATGACTTCTGCCTGTTGACTCAAGTTCTCCTGCATTTCTTTACGTTTGTGTGTGTGTGTGTCTGTGTGCGTGTGCGTGTGCGCGCGTTTCTTCTTTATTGGCTTCTATCTCTTGAGCCTTATTCTCCTGCATTTCTTTAAGTGATTTTTATGTTTCCATTATACAGGTTTCTAGCTTATTCATGTTCCCCTGTATTTCTTTAAGAGATTCATTTATGTCCTTTTTGTGTTCTTCTAGCAGCATCATGACCAGTGATTTTAAATCCAAATCTTGTTTCTCTGGTGTGTTGGCATAACCAGGACTTGCTAATGTTGGAGAGTTTGGTTCAAATGCTGCCATATTGCCTAGATTTCTGTTATTAGCATTCCTGCGTTTGCCCTTTGCCATCTTGTTCTCTAGAGTTAGTTGGTCTTGTCTCTGGGTGGTGTTTTAGCCTCCTGAGCGGTTCTGGGGCTATTTTTGCAACACTGGATGGCTGGGTTCCCCCTGTAGCAGATTGCTGATGTGCTGTCCTCCTCTTGGGTGCCCTTGCAGCCCTAGTGTGCTTTATCCCAGATTGTGTCTGTGAACCAGATGGTGCCCGTTTGATCCTTCAGGGAGTGCTGAAGGGTGTATGGTGTGGGGACCTTTTCTGTGTGCTGATCACTCTGCCGGGCAGCTGATCTCCCAACCGGGTTGGTGCACACAAGGCTAGCCTAGCTGCTCAGGCCCTGAGTCTAGGCAAAAGCCTGGGAGGCCAAGGTCCGAGCAAAGTTCCCCTCGGGCTCTGACTGTTAATTGGTTCTGTCAGGTGGCCAGGATGGCAGGCGTGCACGCGGTCCTTGAAACTGCCTGGAGAGTCTGCTGGGCTAACAACCTCCTGGCTGGGTAGACATACAGATGGCCCACCGAGCAGCCCAGTTCTTGGGGTCAGTCCAGGGCCTGTTGGGGCCTAGACCCGTGCTATGTTAGCCTCAGGATATGCCTGTTAGCCTGCTTTGCCTGCTAGCACTCTCTGGCGTCCTGTAGGCAAAATGGTGGTTTGTGCACCGGACCCGGGCAAAAAACCTCCTGGCCGGTTGGCACCCCAATGCCCCCCCCTCCCGAACAGCCCAGGACCTGGGTGCAGGCCAAAGCCCGTCGGGCTTATACCCCCACGATGTTGGCCTCGGGTGATGTTTGCGTACCTCAGTCTGTCTGATCTCTCTGGAGTCTGAGAACCAAGATGGAGGTGAGTCTTTCGTGGCTGGAGTCTTCTTTATCTTCAACATATGAACATTCCCCAGGACATACAAGATGATATTTTAGACAATATAAACATGGATAATGTGACTAAACTAGTTCAACATTTGTCACTTGTTAAATGTGAATTTATTAAGAAATAAATATACACAGGTGGAAAGGAGGGTAACACAGAATGACCATGAACAAAACACATTATATGCATGTGTGTGTATATGTGTGTGTGTGTGTGTGTGTGTGTATTATATAAAGCAATCATAGTGAGCTCCACTACTGTGCACAACTAATGCATACTGATAAAAATGAGAACAAATATTTTCTTATAAGTTCCCAGGTTTGTCCTAGGAATTGCTATATAGCCCATGATATCTTTGAGTTTGTTATTCTTTTTTTTTTTTTGATCTCCTTGAGTGCTAAAGTTACAGAAGTATATCACAATGCCAGTTAAAACTAAATTTCACATTACTGTAGCTCATGGGTAGAGTACTTGTCTAATGTGCCAGACCACATGTTTGATTTGTAGTACTCCAAAATAAAAGGTGAAATGGAGAGTGATAGCCATTGTGTCATGCATCAGATATTGTATGAGGATGTAGAATCAAAAACTGATCAGTTATTTGTTATCTGTGCTCAAGAATATCACCATGGGGTGAAAAGACAGACAAATGCAAACACTGGTTATGAAATATTCAGCATGGTCAGTAGAAGAATTCTGAATGATAAAGAGCAAAGAGGAAAAGGGACAGAGTCTGTTCATCACAAAAGAAGCTGTATATGAAATAGTTATTGCAAAGTAAACTAAAATTTTGAAGATAGGCTATAATGAAGGTTAGCACAAAAGAATTCTAGAAAAGAAAACAGACATTATTGGAAAGGAAATAGGTTAATGAAGGAACAGTAGACATGTGGAGGGGGCTGCAATGCTTTGTGGAATAAGAGATGTCTTTAGGAAGCCATCATCAAGAAGAAAGGAAACAGACTCCCCAAATTCTGGCTACAAGAATTACACAGATTCTCAGACTCCAAAAAAATGAGGAGAATTGTAAAGACAGTACCTGTAGAGGGAATACTAATGTATGTTTATGACCTGATCCACATTGATTTCATGTGTTTGCCCAGGAAACTTCCAGACTTGATCAAATAGATTAGAAAGTGGCTATACACAGTAGCAATTAATGCTATTAACCAGAACAAATGTATTGGCTTAATAGACATATAAATAAAAATGAAGACATATTTATGAAAATTATATTTGATAATATTAATATTTATGAAAATTATGATATTTGATAATATTCAGCTCAATGGGAAAGGTGGAAATGGATGGCATATCAATGAAGTTGGTATTAAAATGATATAACTATAACCTCTGTTATAAGACTCAGAAGATTCATGGTGCAGAGGGTTAGCAGGTCAAACACTGTTTCTCATACTTCTCCCAGGATCTTGTCACTGTATTCAGGACATGCACATATTTGTCTAATGCACCTCCTTGCCACAAACATTGTCCATCATGATGTTTGAAAGTATTTCTCCATCATCTGCTATAAAAACAAAAAAAGTACTTAATATCATCTCTGTGATATTTGCCTTTACTACGCTGTTTATAGTAATTATTCCCTCTACCACTATCCCATGATATCTTCCCTCCTCTGAGCTTTTGTGCTTGCAGTTTCTCAATTTTTACTGTATTTCTTTCTATGTTTGCATTTCCTCATAGCAGTTGTTTGCAAATTGTGTTACTGTGGGATTTATGAAGGGGAATAGATAGGAGAGTTGAATAGAAAGGGTGTAGATCTGTCATATGTATTTCTATTTAACTCTTTTTTTACAAAAATTTTAAAGTCTCTGACTCAATATCCTATATTATAAACGTTAGACAAGAAGGAACACAAGACAAGATACAGGACACTTAGATTTCAGTTCTACATCTTTTTCTAGATAAACGAATGTCATGCACCTACATTGTACCTGTAAGATGGTAGATGAAATGATGATTGCCAGTTCTATTCAAATGAAGTTAACAGAAACTAGGAATACTTATACATGTTCTCTGCTGCTGCAGACCAAAGAAATGGCTGTTCTGTAGCAATCACTACAGAACACATAGAAGATCAAGAGCTGCCTTTATCTCGATGTGTGGAGATGCAATCATAAATCAAGAGAATGACTGCCATGGTTTGAATGAGAAAACTTGGTCCCCACTTGGTAGAGCTGTTTGGAAAGGATTAGAAGATGTGACCTTGTTCGAGGAGATGTTTAGCAGGGGTGAGAATTGAGATATCAAAAGCTATATGCCCAGTTAGTTCTCTGCCTCCTACTTTCAGTATAAGATGTGAGCTCTCAGCTGTTCTTACCTTCATCTCTTTATTTATTACCATGGACTCTTACTCTATAGAACCAAGAGCCCTAGTTAAATACTTTTTCTAAATAAGTTGCCTTACTCTTGGAGTTTTTTTTTTTTTAATTTTTTTTATTCGGTATATTTTTTATTTACATTTCAAATGATTTCCCCTTTCCTAGCCCCCCCACTCCCAAAAAGTCCCGTAAGCCCCCTTCTCTCCCTCTGTCCTCCCACCCACCCCTTCCCACTTCCCCGTTCTGGTTTTGCTGAATACTGCTTCATTGAGTCTTTCCAGAACAAGGGGCCATTCTTCCTTTCTTCTTGTACCTCATTTGATGTGTAGATTATGTTTTGGGTAATCCAGGTTTCTAGGTTAATATCCACTTATTAGTGAGTGCATACAATGATTCATCTTTTGAGTCTGGGTTACCTCACTTAGTATGATGTTCTCTAGGTCCATCCATTTGCCAAAGAAGTTCATGAATTCATTGTTTCTAATGGCTGAATAGTACTCCATTGTGCAGATATACCACATTTTTTGCATCCACTCTTCTGTTGAGGGATACCTGGGTTCCTTCCAGCACCTGACAATTATAAATAGGGCTGCTATGAACATAGTAGAGCATGTATCCTTACTACATGGTGGGGAATCCTCTGGGTATATGCCCAGGAGTGGTATAGCAGGATCTTCTGGAAGTGAGGTGCCCAGTTTTCGGAGGAACCGCCAGACAGATTTCCAGAGTGGTTGTACCAATTTGCAACCACACCAGCAGTGGAGGAGTGTTCCTCTTTCTCCGCACCCTCTCTAACACCTGCTATCTCCGGAATTTTTAATCTTAGCCATTCTGACTGGTGTAAGGTGAAATCTCAGGGTTGTTTTGATTTGCATTTCCCTAATGACCAATGAAGTTGAGCATTTTTTAAGATGCTTCTCCGCCATCCGATGTTCTTCAGGTGAGAATTCTTTGTTTAACTCTGTACCCCATTTTTATAGGGTTGTTTGGTTTTCTGGAGTCTAACTTCTTGAGTTCTTTATATATATTGGATATTAGCCCTCTATCTGATGTAGGATTGGTGAAGATCTTTTCCCAATTTGTTGGTTGCCGATTTGTCCTCTTGATGGTGTCCTTTGCCTTACAGAAACTATGTAATTTTATGAGGTCCCATTTGTCAATTCTTGCTCTTAGAACATACACTATTGGTGTTCTGTTCAGAAACTTTCTCCCCGTACCGATGTCCTCAAGGGTCTTCCCCAGTTTCTTTTCTATTAACTTCAGAGTGTCTGGCTTTATGTGGAGGTCCTTGATCTATTTGGATTTGAGCTTAGTACAAGGAGACAAGGATGGATCAATTTGCATTCTTCTGCATGCTGACCTCCAGTTGAACCAGCACCATTTGTTGAAAATGCTATCTTTTTTCCATTGGATGTTTTCAGCCTCTTTGTCGAGGATCAAGTGGCCATAGGTGTGTGGGTTCATTTCTGGATCTTCAATCCTGTTCCATTGATCCTCCTGCCTGTCACTGTACCAATACCATGCAGTTTTTAACACTATTGCTCTGTAGTATTGCTTGAGGTCAGGGATACTGATTCCCCCAGAATTTCTTTTGTTGCTGAGAATAGTTTTAGCTATCCTGGGTTTTTTGTTATTCCAGATGAATTTGATAATTGCTCTTTCTAACTCTGTGAAGAATTGAGTTGGGATTTTGATGGGTATTGCATTGAATCTGTATATTGCTTTTGGCAAAATGGCCATTTTAACTATATTGATTCTACCGATCCATGAGAATGGGAGGTTTTCCCATTTTTTGAGGTCTTCTTCCATTTCCTTCTTCAGAGTCTTGAAGTTCTTGTCATACAGATCTTTCACATGTTTGGTAAGAGTCACCCCGAGATACTTTATACTATTAGTGGCTATTGTGAAGGGGGTCATTTCCCTAATTTCTTTCTCAGCCTGCTTATCCTTTGAGTATAGGAAGGCTACTGATTTGCTTGAGTTAATTTTATAGCCTGCCACTTTGCTGAAGTTGTTTATCAGCTGTAGGAGTTCTCTAGTGGAGTTTTTGGGTCACTTAGGTAGACTATCATGTCATCTGCAAATAATGATAGTTTGACTTCCTCCTTTCCAATTTGTATCCCTTTGACCTCCTTATGTTGTTGAATTGCCTGAGCTAGTACCTCAAGTACAATATTGAAAAGATAAGGAGAAAGGGGTCAGCCCTGTCTAGTCCCTGATTTTAGTGGGATTGCTTCAAGTTTCTCTCCATTTAGATGGTGCTGGCTACCGGTTTGCTGTATATTGCTTTTACTATGTTTAGGTATGGGCCTTGAATTCCTGTTCTTTCCAAGACTTTAAGCATGAAAGGATGCTGAATTTTGTCAAATGCTTTTTCAGCATCCAATGAAATGACCATGTGGTTTTGTTCTTTGAGTTTGTTTATGTAGTGGATTGTATTGATGGATTTCCGTATATTGAACCAACCCTGCATTCCCGGGATAGAGCCTACTTGATCATGGTGGATGATCGTTTTGATGTGTTCTTGGATTCGGTTGGCAAGAATTTTATTGAGTATTTTTGCATCGATGTTCATAAGGGAAATTGGTCTGAAGTTCTCTTTCTTTGTTGGATCTTTGTGTGGTTTTGGTATCAGCCTAATTGTGGCTTCATAGAAGGAATTGGGTAGTGTTCTTTCTGTTTCTATTTTGTGGAATAATTTGAAGAGTATTGGTGTTAACTCTTCTTTGAAGGTCTGATAGAATTCTGCACTGAAACCATCTGGTCCTGTGCTTTTTTTGGTTGGAAGACTTTCTATGACTCCTTCAATTTCGTTAGGCATTATGGGACTGTTTAGATGATCTATTTGGTCCTGATTTAATTTTGGTATTTGGTATCTGTCAAGGAAATTGTCCATTTCTTCCAGCTTCTCCAGTTGTGTTAAGTACAGGCTCTTGTAGTAGGATCTGATGATTTTTTGGATTTCCTCAGTTTCTGTTTTTATATCTCCCTTTTCATTTCTAAGTTTGTTAATTTGGATACTTTCTCTGTGCCCTTTGGTCAGTCTGGCTAAGGGTTTATCTATCTTGTTGATTTTCTCGAAGAAACACCTCCTGGTTTTGTTGATTTTTTGTATGGTTCTCTTTGTTTCTACTTGATTGATTTCAGCCCTGAGTTTGATGATTTCCTGACTTCTACTCCTCCTGGGTGAAATACCTTCTTTTTGTTCCAGGGCTTTCAGGTGTGTCATTAAGCTGGTAATGTATGCTTTCTCCATTTTCT
This sequence comes from Apodemus sylvaticus, assembly GCF_947179515.1. Classification (NCBI taxonomy): domain Eukaryota; kingdom Metazoa; phylum Chordata; class Mammalia; order Rodentia; family Muridae; genus Apodemus; species Apodemus sylvaticus. The sequence continues at coordinate 131,184,640 of NC_067472.1, read as the reverse complement.
TTTTGGAGGCACTCAGGGCTATGAGTTTTCCTCTTAGCACTGCTTTCATTGTGTACCATAGATTTTGGTATGTTGTGTCTTCATTTTCATTGTGTTCTAAAAGTCTTTAATTTCTTTCTTTATTTCTTCCTTGACCAAGTTATCATTGAGTAGCATATTTTTCAATTTCCACGTTTATGTGGGTTTTCTGTTGTTTTTGTTGCTATTGAAGACCACTTTTACTCCATAGTGATCTGATTGGAGGCATGGGATTAGTTCGATCGTCTTATATTTGTTGAGGTCTGTCTTGTGAGCAATTATATGGTCAATTTTGGAGAAGGTACCATGAGGTGCTGAGAAAAAGGTATATTCTTTTGATTTAGGATAGAATGTTCTATATATATCTGTTAAATCTAATTGGTCCAAAGCTTCAATTAATTTCATTATGTCCCTGTTTAGTTTCTGTTTTCCTGATTGGTCCATTGAGGAAAGTGCAGTGTTGAAGTCACCCACAATTATTGTGTTAGGTGCAATGTGTGCTTTGAGCTTTAATAAAGTTTCTTTTACGAAAGAGGGTGCCCTTGCATTTGAAGCATAGATGTTCAGGATTGAGAGTTCTTCTTGTTGTATTTTTCCTTTGACCAGCAAGAAGTGTCCCTCAGGGTCTCTTTTGATGACTTTGGGTTGAAAGGCAATTTTATCTGATATTAAAATGGCTACTCCAGCTTGTTTCCTGAGACCATTTGCTTGTAAAATTGTCTTCCAGCCTTTTGCTCTAAGGTAGTGTTTGTCTTTGACCCTTAGGGGTGTTTCCTGTAAGCAGCAAAATGTAGGGTCCTGTTTCCGTATCCAGTCAGTTAGTCTATGTCTTTTTATTGGGGCATTGAGTCCATTGATGTTAAGAGATATTAAGGAATAGTGATTGTTACTTCCTGTCATTTTTGATGTTATTTTTAAATTTGATTGGTTAATTTCTTTTGGGTTTGATGAAAGGTCACTATCTTGCTTTTTCCAGGGTAAAGTTTCCCTCCCTGTATTGGTGTTTTCCTCCTATTATCCTTTGTAGGGCTGGGTTTGTGGATAGATATTGGGTAAACTTGGTTTTGTCATGGAATATCTTATTTTCTCCATCTATGGTGATTGAGAGTTTTGCTGGATATAGTAGTTTTGGCTGGCATTTGTGTTCTCTTAGAGTCTGCATGAGATCAGCCCAGGGTCTTCTAGCCTTCATAGTCTCAGGTGAAAAGTCTGCTGTGATTCTGATAGGTCTTCCTTTATATGTTACTTGGCCTTTTTCTCTTACTGCCTTTAATATTCTTTCTTTGTTTAGTACATTTGGTGTTTTGATTATTATGTGACGGGAAGTATTTCTCTTCTGGTCCAGTCTGTTTGGAGTTCTGTAGGCTTCTTGTATATTCATGGGCATCTCTCTCTTTAGGTTAGGGAACTTTTCTTCCATGATTTTATTGAAGGTATTTGCTGGCCCTTTAAGCTGTAAATCTTCACTCTCATCTATGCCTATAATCCTTAGGTTTGGTTTTCTCATTGTGTCCTTGATTTCCTGGATATTTTGGGTTACAAGCTTTTTGCTTTTTGCATTTTCTTTAACTGTTGAGTCCATGGTTTCTATGATATCTTCAGCGTCTGAGATTCTTTCTTCTATCTCTTGTATTCTGTTGTTGATATTTGCATCTATGTCCACTGATTTCTTCCCAAGGCTTTCTATCTCCAAAGTTGTCTCCCTTTGAGTTTTCCTAGTTGTTTCTATTTCTGATTTTAGATCCTGGATTGTTTTGCTTAGCTCCTTCACTTGCTTGTTTGTGCTTTCCTGTAATTCTTTAAGAGATTTTTGTGTTTCCTCTTTCATGACCGCAGCCTGTTGACCAAAGTTCTCCTGTATTTCTTTAAGTGATTTTTGTGTTTCCTCATTATTGGCTTTTGTATTCTCCTGGATTTCTTTCAATGATTTTTGTGTTTCCCTTGCAAGGGCTTCTAACTTTTGATCCATTTTCTCCTGAATTTCTTTAAGTATGTCCTTCATGTGTTCCTGTACCAGCATCATGACCAGTGATTTTAAATCCAAATCTTGTTTTACTGGTGTGATGGGGTATCCAGGACATGCTGGTAAAGGAGAATTGGGTTCAGATGTTGCCATATTGCCTTGATTTCTCTTAGTGATGTTCCTGCGTCTGACTTTTGCCATCTAGTTCTCACTGGTGTTAGTTGGTGTTGTCAATGCTGGACTCACCAGTGCAAGCTGCCCCTTCCCAGGTGGCCTCTGGTGCACAGCTTACCTCCTGCACTGCCTGGAGACAGGGTGTTGTTTTCCAGGCTGTTCAGACCCCGAAGCAGACACCTGAAGGCTCTTGCTGGGGCCCGCTGGATTCACTGGAGCACACCGACTTCTCCCTGCTGGCCGCCTGGAAGTCCCACTTGCCTCTTTCAGGACTTGGAGATGTGGTGTTGCTGCTCAGGCTGATCTAGATCCGGAAGCGTAGAGGTCCGAGGGCTACCACCAGACTCTTGGAGTTTTTAATCACATCAGTAGTAAAGGAACTGTTCAGATAGAGACTTACCTGTAAACACCACCACTGAATGGCTGATGACTTCAGTCAGTTAAGGCTACTTGTAGCAAGGACAAAGCATTATAAAGACTCCTAGTGTCCAGAAGGCAGATTTTAGTCTGTGCATTTCATGTGACTCATTCGATAAACTGAAGATGTATTTTGAGACTTGAGCTTTAGGAAATTTGCATTACTTTCTTCTTGCGTATCTAATAAAAGAAAACAGCATCTCCTCCTTAGAAGGTACAATTTTAAAGGAAATTAGATTTCTTTCAGACCTGCCCATGGGAATCATGATGGCAATTAGCGTGGAAACACTATTCCAACTCTTTTTTTGCTTGTTTTGCTCTTTTTTTGGTTATCTTATTTATGTACATTTCAAATGTTATCCTCCTTCCTGGTTTTCCCTCTGCAAACCCCCTATTCTGCCCCTTCCCCTTATTTCTATAAGGGTGTTCCCTACCCACCTACCCACTCCTACCTTACTGCTCTAGTAAGAGCAAGGCTCCCAGGACACAATAGGGATGACATTAGCTGAAATATCCAACGAAGGGGAGAGAGAACCTGTACAGACCATATCCAGAGGTTAGGCACAGCCCAGTTGAGGGATGGGGGTCACTCACCCATCTCAAAACATTAATCCAGAATTGCTCCTGACTGAGGGAAATGCAGGGACAAAGAGTGGAGCAGAGACTGAAGGAAAGGCCATCCAGAGACTGCCCCACCTGGGGATCCATCCCATCTGCAGACACCAAACCCAGACACTGTTACTGAGGCCAAGAAATGCTTGCTGATAGGAACCTGCTTTTTTTTCTTTTTTAATTGAATATTTTATTTATTTACATTTCACATTTTATTCCCTTTCCCAAGTTTCCCTTCTGGAAACCCCTAATCCCATCCCATTCCCCCTGCTTCTATGAGGGTTCTCCGAGACCCACTCACCCACTCCTTCCTTTCTACCCTGGCATTCCCCTACAGTAGGGCATTGAGCCTTCATAGGATCAAGGGACTCTCTTCCCATTGATGCCTAACAAGGCCATCCTCTGCTACATAAGCTGCTGGCGCCATGGATTGCTTATTGTGTACTCTTTGGTTGGTGGTATAGTCCCTGGGAGCTCTGGGGGGTCTGGCTGTTTGATATTGTTGTTCTTCCTATGGGGCTGCAAATTACAATGTAGGGGAATGCCAGGACAGGAAAGCAGTAGGCGGGTTGGTGAGCAGGAAGGGATAGGAAGCTTTCAGAGGGGAAGCCAGGAAAGGGAATAACATTTAAAATGTAAAGGAAATATATAATAAAACAATAATGAAAGAAAAAGAAAGTAGAAGAAAGAAAAAAAAAAGATGTACTGTAAGCCATGGATTTCCCTGTATCTGAGACTTGTTAAGAATGTTCTAGTCCTCTCTGCTAAGTTTCAATGCTTCCCAGCCATTTAGTTATTTTGAAAGGTGAGGAACAGACCTATTATGAAGAGCAATTTATTCTTACAATATCAAATAATTAATCTCAGCATAAATGGTTTACTTTGAAAATTTAGTGATATTGTGTTTTGCTCTCATACAGAGAAAACCATAATCTATCTCTTACCTCTATCTCTGTCTCTACCTCCTCTATCTCTATCTCTGTTTCTATCTCTATCTCCTCTATGTTGTCTCTGTCTCTATCTCTATCTATCTAACATATATCTATATCATCCATATCTATAGATATAATTTTTAATTATAATTTTTTAAAGAAAGTTAATGGTAATATCTGAACTTTTAATTTGCCACTTAGCCTCCAAATTAAAAAAAAAAAAAAAGCTCATGAAAGCATGCAAACTTCTACCAAATGTTTCTAGGTAGACATTTATGTCACAAATTAGAAATCTGGCTTCTAGATTAACCCATGGGTTAATGAGGAAAGAGAATATGGCTACCTGCTAAACATGTCAATGGGGGAATCTCAGATGGTTCTCTAATAATAGCAAAGCAAATATCAGAAATCTTAGTAGAGAGAAAACTTATGTTACTCAACAGTAAAGAAGAAAGTCATAACAAGATGTTTTCAAATCATGTTCCTACAATGAAATTGAAGTGGAAGATGAAAATAAAATACCAAAGAGTTTGAGGATCAAAGATAAAATAAAACTTCAATTCCAGAGTGAGATATTAATGTCAATTAAGAACAATTAGAACAATAAGCACATATGAAAATTTTCAGGGAATAAATTTATTTATTTAAGTATTATCATAACTATTAAGTGCATAAGTATTATTATCATAAGTATTTAGAAAAAGTACTTATGAATTCAAAATACTTGTAAAAGAAAAATGGAAAAAATATCCAATAATAAGTCTCTTAAAAGGGAAACATAAGATAAATAATAAACATACTATTGGAAAGCAATACATTGTAAAACTGAAAAAAAGGTAAATAATTGCAAAAGCTAATGTTTCTGATTTCTGTTAAAACACACATTGTAAATACAATCATGCAAAATTTAGGAAATTAAAAATGTCCAACTCCCATAGGAACAGTATGATGCAAATACGCAAGACCCTTGCAAGCGAAATACTCTACAGAAGCACTAACAATACTGGGACATGTACACACAATGGGTTTTTTTCTTCTAGCTTATTCTCAACAAACAAGTGTTAATTTAATAAATGTATTAGAACTAACAAACCTGAGCAATTTTTTAAAATTTCTCTTAACATCCTGGGACCTGAGAGCTGCAGGTTCTAAAAAAGTGTTATAATGCAAGATGTTCAAGTACTATAAAACTGTCTGTGTTCTAGACAGCAATGAATTCTTTCTCAATTAATATATAAATCAAGAATAATTATCCTAATAAATCATGAAAATAGTTCAAGAAACTTAAAGTCTAATTTTTTTAAAGACTAGAAATCTATAGTGTATTAATAATGCATTAGTAATCTTAACTAGCAAGCTAAAACTATAATGTACAATTAAATACAAGATTGTGAGGTTGGACAAATAGAGGAATATATATTAAAATAATTTATCATAATAATATACAATAGAAAAATATTTATGGATATTAATAATCACTAAAAGAATTTACATTAATTCTTTAAAATTAATAATACAAATACAGGATTTGCATAATTTATGTAGAAATATACTGTGTATGAAGATTTCAAAACCATTAGATAATATCAATTTAAATATTTTCTAGAAAAATAAATTCTAGCTAAAATACTCTTATATATTTTAGGTATTTTTAACTTACACTTTATTTGCATTTCCTAAGAACATATAGTGACTATAATTGCAACAGTTATTAATAGATAATGATATTTTTTTTTCATAAACAAAAGTAATAAAAACATCGTAGAGAGCTAAGGAGTAATGAATACATCGTAGAAGCAAGATAATGACATTTTTTACATAAACAAAAGTAATAAAAACATCCAAGATAGCTAAGAAGTAATGTGTACATTGTAGAAGCAAGAAAACACAGCTCTCATTTTAAAGGGAATTTTAGGTTATTCTAGAACCAAACAAGAGTGACCAAGGCCTTGAAAGATGAATCTGGTTTACTCCAGGTTCCATGGTGAATAAACAAGTAACTTCATGAAGTTCTCTAATAGCAACACAGAGGGTTGTAAATCAAGGCAAATATCCAGTACATCGGTGGGTACATCAGAGAAGCAGATGAGAGACAGGGAGCCTGGGGCTTCATGAGGGCATTCTCAGCCTTTTCATTGGTAGATTTTAGAGGATTAAGTTAATATGTTCTAAAGATTTTTATCTGTTAATCAAGATGTTAACTACGACACAGTGGTGAACAAGGAATGGCTCTTTAGTAGGCTAAGGATCACCCAATATAAACTGCAAAATTAGGCCCAGAAACTGCAACATTTCAAACCCTCTATATTTGTTGATGTTTTAATCAGTCTATTAGCATTTGCACACAGCTTCTTTGCAGGAATTTCTTTCCTAGCACACACAGCCAAAATGGAAGGTTAGTTTCTCTATTTGCCAGAAATAACATGTTTAAGTTTCAGAACATTGTTAGAGAAAAATCTCTCTTTCTCCATGTAATTTCCAGAGACTGATCTCAGAAACCCAGGCTTGGTGGCAAATGCCTATATCAGATTTGTCAGCTTGCCAGTTGAATTTATTAACTTTATTTTTTAATAATATATTTAGTTTTGAAAAATAGATTCTTTTCTCATACAGTACTTTTCTACCAGTGTTTCCTCCCTCCCATCCTTCTAGTTCTTCCCACCTCCTTTCCCCTGGATCAACTCCCCTCTGTCTCCAATGAGTAAGCCTGCAAGAGATAATACCAACCATGCCAAAACAAAATACAATAAGACAAGTAAAAAGCCCTCATACCAAATTTGGACAAGGAACCCAACAGGAGGAAAGAAGTCCCAAGAGAAGCCAAAGAGTCAGAGACACACCCACAATTGACAGCCTCACAAAAATCAAGCTATCAGCTACAACATTTATACAGAGGATCTGGTAAAGGCCTATGTAGTCCATGTGCTTGCCTCTTAGATGATTTAATAGTCCTTGTACTTCTGGAGTCCTACATCCCTGCTGATTCCTATAATATTTTTGTCCCCTCTTCCACAAGATTCACAGATCTCCAAAGAGAGAGACCCAATAGAGACCTGGAATTAAAATTCTCATCACAAAATGTCTCTTTCTCTGTACTGTCTGAGGGAGCCTCTCTGATGAACACTAGACAAGGCATTCATCTGTGAGTATAGCAAAAATATGATTAAGAGATATTTCTTGTTTTGAGATACTATCTAATACATTGTAAGAGTATATGTCTTCAATAGAGTATCTGCAGATATTTGCCATTTTGTATTCTTTTGTTGTTTTTTGTTGTGATATTTTTATTAATTATTTTATTTATTTACATTTTAAATGTTGTCCTCCTTCCCAGTCTCTTAAATGCCCTTTGCATTTAAGAGGGTGCTCCCCCACCCACCCACTCACTCCCAGCTAACCTTCCAGAATCCCCCTTTGCTTGGTACCAAGCCTCTATAGGACAAGCACCTCCCATTATGCTGATGTCAGATAAGCTAGTCCTTTGCTATATATGTAGTGGGAGCCATGAGCCCACCCCTTTATACTGTTTGGTTAGTGGTTTAATCCCTCAGAACCCTATGGGGTCTGGTTTATTGATGTTGTTCTTCTTTCTATGGGATTGTATTCCTCTTCCGTTCTGTCAGTCCTTCTTCTAACTCATTAATTATTATTATTATTAGACAAGTCTTTTTTGGTTCTACCCTAGGTCTCTGGCCTATCTCATTTCTAGTTCCTGGCTATCCAAGCAGTGTCAGGCATGGGGTCCCTCTTGTGGGGTGTTAAATACAAATGAGAATGAATCTCTCAAGTTAAATCAGATTTTGGTTGGTCACTCCCACAAATTCTGAGCTACAATTGCATCAGCACATCATGCAGGCAGAACGGACTACAGTTCACAGGTTGTGGTGCTGGGTTGCTGTCTGTTTTGCTCTTTCAGTAGCCAGCAGAGAACCTTCCTGCCCCAAAGATGTGAAACTTCCATGAAAACATCAGCTTGACCTTTCCATGTTCAGTGAGCTGTGTGTCCTCAGCAAGGGGACCCAGCTGTCAGTTTTTAGAGACAGAGACCCTCTGTCCTAGCTTCAGGCAGGGTTGTTTAGGTAATCTCCATAGTATATCCCTGGGTAACAACTCAACCACATGCATAGGAGTTCTGCCACTGGAAGCCTTGCCTGGCTAAAGAGATGGCCAGTAGTAGTTGAAAGGATTTTCAGGTGTTTTTCTTCCCTGATGGAATTTTTCTGATCACTTATGTATACTCTCATATCATCCGTAAACAAGGATACTTTGACTTCTTTCCAATTTCTAACCCATTGATCTATCTCCTTTAGTTGTCTTATTACACTAGCTAAATTTTTAAGTACATTTTGGAATAGCTATGACAATGGTGGAAGTCTTTACTTATTCCTGATTTTAGTGGAATTGCTTTGTTTCACTCCATTTAATTTGATGTTGGCTATAGGCTTGCTATATATTGCATTTAGTATGTTTAGGTATAACTCTTTTAACTCTAATCTATATAGGATTTTTATTATGAAGGGGTGTTGGAGTTTTTTCAAGAGGCCTTTCTGAATCTAATAAGATAATCATATGTGTGTGTATATATATGTGGGTGTGTGTTTTCCGTTTCTTTATTTGTTATTTGTTGGAGTATTTTACTGATTTTCATGTATGAAATCATCCCTGTGCCTCTGGAATGAAGCCTATTTGTTCATAATGGCTCATCATTTTGGTGTGTTGTTGGATTTAGTTTCCATATTTTATTGAGAATTTATGCATTACTGTTCATAAGAGAAATTGGTCTGTAATTCTCTTTTCTTTGTTGAGTATGTGGTTTGCATATCAGGGTTACTGTGGGCTCATGTAATAAATTTGACAGGGTTCTTTCCTTTTCTATTTTGTGGTATAATTTGAGGAGTATTGGTATTAGCTCTTCTTTGAAAGTCTGATAGAATTCTGTGCTAAAACCTTCTGGCCCTGTGCTTTATTGATTGGAAGACTTTTTTTTTTTCCTGTTTTTTTTTTTTTTCAGATTTTTTTATTCGATATATTTTTTATTTACATTTCAAATGATTTCCCCTTTCCTAGCCCCCCCACTCCCAGAAAGTCCTGTAAGCCCCCTTCTCTCCCCCTGTCCTCCCACCCACCCCTTCCCACTTCCCCGTTCTGGTTTTGCTGAATACTGCTTCACTGAGTCGTTCCAGAACAAGGGGCCACTCTTCCTTTCTTCTTGTACCTCATTTGATGTGTAGTTTATGTTTTGGGTATTCCAGGTTTCTAGGTTAATATCCACTTATTAGTGACTGTATAGCATGATTTACCTTTTTAGTCTGGGTTACCTCACTTAGTATGATGTTCTCTAGCTCCATCCATTTGCCTAAGAATTTCATGAATTGAATGTTTCTAATGGCTGAATAGTACTCCATTGTGTAGATGTACCACATTTTTTGCATCCACTTTTCTGTTGAGGGATTACCTGGGTTCTTTCCAGCATCTGGCAATTATAAATAGGGCTGCTATGAACATAGTAGAGCATGTATCCTTATTACATGGTGGGGAATCCTCTGGGTATATGCCCAGGAGTGGTATAGCAGGATCTTCTGGAAGTGAGGTGCTCAGTTTTCGGAGGAACCGCCAGACTGATTTCCAGAGTGGTTGTACCAATTTGCAACCCCACCAGCAGTGGAGGAGTGTTCCTCTTTCTCTACACCCTCTCCAACACCTGCTATCTCCTGAATTTTTAATCTTAGCCATTCTGACTGGTGTAAGGTGAAATCTCAGGGTTGTTTTGATTTGCATTTCCCTAATGACTAATGAAGTTGAGCATTTATTAAGATGCTTCTCTGCGATCCGAAGTTCTTCAGGTGAGAATTCTTTGTTTAACTCTGTACCCCATGTTTTAATAGGATTGTTTGGTTTTCTGGAGTCTAACTTCTTGAGTTCTTTATATATATTGGATATTAGCCCTCTATCTGATGTAGGATTGGTGAAGATCTTTTCCCAATTTGTTGGTTGCCGATTTGTCCTCTTGATGGTGTCCTTTGCCTTACAGAAACTTTGTAATTTTATAAGGTCCCATTTGTCAATTCTTACTCTTAGAGCACATGCTATTGGTGTTCTGTTCAGAAACTTTCTCCCTGTACCGATGTCCTCAAGGGTCTTCCCCAGTTTCTTTTCTATTAGCTTCAGAGTGTCTGGCTTTATGTGGAGGTCCTTGATCCATTTGGAGTTGAGCTTAGTACAAGGTGGCTGCTTCGATTTTACTAGGAGTTATAAGTCTCTTTAATGGTTTAACTTATCTTGATTTAAATTTGGAAAGTGTTATCTATAAAGATAACAATTTATTTCATTTAGATTTTCAAGACACAGTTTCTTTATGTAGCCTTGGCTGTCCTAGAACTAGCTCTGTAGACCAGGCGAGCCTTGAACACACATATATCCACCGGCCATCGCCTACTAAGCTGCTGAGTGCTGGGATTAAAGAAGTGTGTTACTCCTGTCCAGCATAATTTAGGTTTTCTAATTTTCTGAAGTATAGTTTTTTGAGGTAATACTTATTGATTCTTTGGATATCCTCCATCTCTGTTGTTATGTCTCCCTTTTCATTTCTGAATTTGTTAATTTGGATATTCTTCCTCTGCCTTTTAGTTAATTTGGTTAAAGGTTTGTCTATCTTGTTGATTTTCCCAAATAATTGACTCTTGATTTTATTGATTCTCTGTATTATTCTATTTTTATGTTTTATTGATTTTAGCCCTTATTTTAATTTTTCATGCTGTCTACTCCTCTTGAGTGTGCTTAATTTTTCTCTAGATATTTCAGGTGGGCTGTAAGGTTGCTAGCATGAGAGCCATCCAATTCTTTTCTTTGGTCATTTAGTGTTATGAGCTTTCTTCTTAGTATGAATTTCACTGTGTCTCATAATAAATTTTCAAGATTTTCAAGTGATATGTTTTAATCATAGTCACCTCCTTCCCCCAACTCTTTCCATATCTACTCTCTCTTCACTACACACTTCATTTCATGTTCTCCCCCCTCCCCTCTCTCTTTCCTTCTCTTTACATGAGACTATCTGGCAGCAGTTTTCTTCAGTATATTTTTCCTTTTATTTAAAGCAGATTCTTTTCTCATATCATATATCTTCGTTACACCTTCCCTCTCTTCTTCTCCCAGTTCCTTGTCATCTCCTCTCCCATCCAGATCGACCATCTTTCTATCTCTCATTAAATACAAGAGATGACAGCCAAACATGGCAAAATAAAAGATAAGTTAAAACCAAAACTGCCACATACTGGCTGGACTAAGCAATCCAACAGAAGGAAAAGAGCCCCCAAAACAGCACCTATTTTATTGAGGACATTGACATATTCATTTATATGGAAAAACCAGAGACCTACTTTTTCACACATTCAGAAGTAACACAAAAATAAAAGTTTTATAATATATAATATGTATGTGTATAATATAAATGTATATATAAACATATATAGTCTCATAAGCATATGTATAAATAATTACATATATAGGTGTGCGAAGGTATATATATATATATATGTATATATATATGTATATATGCATTACACACACACACACACACACACACACACACAGGGCCATGTGTAGACCCATGTAGGCTCTGTGCTTGGTACTTCTGTGATTTCAAATTAGATTTGTTCATTTCATTTAGTAAGGCTTGTTCTTCTGGTATCCACCATCCCTTCTAGCTCTTATACTTTACTCTTTCTGTTTCTTCTACCATGGTTTCCCAGAACTCTGTGTGAAGGGATTTGATGGAGGCATCCATTTAGAGCTATGTGTTCTGATCTCTCTCTCTCTGTCTCTTTCTCTGTCTCTCTCTGTCTCTCTCTCTGTCTCTGTCTGTCTCTCTCTGTCTCTGTCTCTGTCTCTGTCTCTCTCTCTCTCTCTCTCTCTCTCTCTCTCTCTCTCTCTCTCTCTCTCTGTGTGTGTGTGTGTGTGTGTGTTGAATATTATTTCCTGGTAACATATTGAGGACACTGACATATACATCTATATAGAAAGTATTTGGCATTTTCTCTTCAAGTTATTGTAGATTTTGGTGTCAGTATAACAACAAAATGAAATGTTATTTAGGAAGACTTTTTTTCTTTTAACCTTTTCTATTTGCTGAAAAATTTCAAGGAATACTCGTGTAATTTCTTAGTCTCAAGTCATCTTCAAATTTATTACCCTTTTGTCTCAGCCTTTCTTAACCTATGGATTTAAAGTACACACTACCATTTTGCCTGTCAGCAAACCCTTTTATTTTATTTTGGCTTGTTTTCATTTGGAGGTAGAGTCTCAGTGTATATCCCAATCTTGTCCAGAACTCCTTATATAGAACAGTTTAGCTTCAAAGTCACAGACACTGACCAAAGTCGGCCTCCAGAATTCTGGGATTAAAGAAACAGTTCACCATGCCCTACCGGTATAATAAGCTCTTAGTGTTGTGCACATTCTTTGCATGACTATCGCACCTGTGTCACACACTTTTTAACATTCTGTATTCTCATTGTCGGTCATTCAAAATATTTATTAATGTTTCTGAGTTATTTATGCTTAGGTTTTCTAAATAAGTATTTTGAAGGGTTTTTTGTTTCTCTCTCTCTTTTTTTTCTTTTTATTTCTACCCATCCTCCTTTGTTTTTCCAATATGGTTAAGGATGGAGGGGCATACGTGGATGCAGGGACTGGGAGGAGGGGTTCGGGTGTTTGGGGAGGGGGAAATCTGGAAAGGTTTACCACTGGCAATGTAAATGATGATGAAATTCAATAAATAAATAAAAAATGAATCTACTTTGTAACAAGTCAATTTATTACAACTTTATAGATTTTGATTTCTATTTAGTATTCAGTTTATATTTTAAAAAGTTTCATTAACACTTAAAACCAATAGTTATTATTGGATTAAATGTTCTGGAAGAAAATAATTTGCACATTCCTGTTCCTTCAGTTGTAATGAGGTTCTATGCTCTAGAGGAGACATGAAGTTCAGAAGTAGACATAGGTTATCTTCCTTTCTTTGAAAGGAAGACTCCTTTGTGCCTTTACTCAGATAGAAAAGATGTGAATTTTCAGTGTTCAGAATTAACTAGAGATGACTTCAGTAATCATTGCTACTTTTTTCCAACCTAAACTGATGTAGTAAAAAAATTAGATTTCTGGTGATGTAAAATTTTGTGGGGAAGTATCATAGCATCATAGCACATACTTGTACTCTCATCATTGGGAAGACTGAGTCAGAAAGATTTATGAGTTTAGGAGTTCAAATAAACCTGGACAACATAAGTAAATACAGAATCAAACAAAGGAACAAGGAGTTCTGGGTTGGACTGCCACCAATGGGGGGGAGAGAGAGAGAGAGAGAGAGAGAGATTGAGAGAGAGAGAGAGAGAGAGAGAGAGAGAGAGAGAGAGAGAAAGAAAGAATGACTTTTATTAATGTGGCCCAATACCATGATCAAAATGTATTCATTTGATATTGGTAGATGGAAACAATCTATAACTATTGTATTTTGTGACATTTATAACTATATACTGTATGTGAATCAAGTAGGTGAACAAATGTCTGTCATGAGACCCTTTTGCCTTGAAAAGAGTGTTAATATAACAGTGATAAGTTTGCTCTGTTATCTTTGTTGTGTATGTGTGTTATCGTATACATAACATCAGCCATATATTAGCTATTATTAATGCTTTACAAAAACCATTTTGGAATTTGATACCATGACCTATATTAAACATTTAAGAGTAAAGATACACATCACTTGGGTAACTATGGAAAATATATAGACATGAGCATACAACTCAGATAATGTTATCTTCGATAAAATATAGAAAGAATTATATGAATTTTCAAATTCATGTTTTATTTCTTGTTAAAGGTTTGGGTTGCTGTAAACATTGTTGTTAGTCTTTATCACTCCAGGTATCACTTTATATGTTTATAACACTTCAAAATGTAAAAGAAGCAAAAGTTAAAAATAGAAAAAAAAGAGGCTTGGGGCCAAAAGATCAGAGCCAGCAGCATCTTTGTGCTGTGGAAGGGATAAATTGTAGTTCAGAGGACTTCAAGGTGGTGGGACTTGAGAAAATTCCCCATGATTTCATATAAAGGCATCTGAGAAACCGGAACATTCATCAGCCTCCATCTGCCTCAGTCCCAGATTGGTGCTTTACTACTGTCTTAGTTATTTTTCTTGTTGATCTGAGGGAAGAAACCTCTGACGGAGTAACTTTAGGGAAGAGAGATTTCAAAATAAGCCTGTTATAGTCTCAGAGTGCCATCCATCATTTCTGGGAAAATATTGCTGCAGTTCTCAGGTAACATCAGTAAAAAATGTGTGCCTATCACTGTGCATGTGTGTCCACCTAAGAAGCACAGACTAACTGAGATGAGACATGGGTAGAACCTTCCAGTTCCCACCCCACTTACTTCTGCCTGCTAAAGTTTTCACAACCTTATAAAACTGTGGCCACACTTGGAGCTGTATCCACATGCTTTGAGTCTGTGGGGGACATTTCAGGCTGAAAACACAGCATCTGCACGTCTGACTACAAATAATAACCTAAATGAATTTACCGAATTAAGAGATTATCAAACCTTGATCTACATTCACAAGATAATCCTTTCTTGAATACTTAAAAACCTGTTATTCTCTTAAAAGTTATGTGGGGCCCACCTTTCTCCAAAAATAACATTGAGAGGAAATAGTGAATATAATCATAGCCACAGATGATGTAAGTAAATATCCAAAAAAATTCGACATAGACTTAACAATAACTTGAACATGTAATATGTTTGAAATAGGTAACAAATTGGACACTTTCACTAAAAGATACACATTTTCTTTGAAAAATATCTGTATGTGCATGCACATATATTATGAACACTTTAGTACCTAAAATAAAAATGTTACAGATATAATCTTCTGGGATTTTTTTTCCCTTTTTTTATTACCTTGAATAAGATGACTAGGGCAGGGTGGATTCTGAGTGATGGGGCTACCAAGGCGGAAGACTTGCCCTGGGTCACTGGGGCTTGTGGGGGGTTAATAAGATAACCAGGCCTGGGGAAACAGATGAAGTTCCTAAGATTTTTAGAGGCTAATGCTGAGGGGGACATTACAGTCAAAACAGTGACCAATGGCATTGGAACCTCTGAAATTTCACATACACATTCTCTTCATGTAAATTTTATAAGTTTATATACTTACATGCAAAAATAAGAACTTAGAACAAACTATCTAGGCTAGTGGTTAATCTTTTGGGAACAATTCAGTGACCAGGAGTGCATAAAAGATGCTTCTAGAACACTGGGAAGTTTCTATTACCGCATCTAGATTGTGGATTTTATGGTTGTGTGCTTTTGGATGTCTGTGTATAAAAATTTATTCAGCTATACACTCAGTATTTATAATGTTTATAGGCTAGTTGTATTGCAATAAAAGTTTGCTGGAAATATAGATCCTAACCTGTGTGGTTATGAATAAATTATAATTAACAAAACATAAGGAGACATACAAACTTGGCGATGTGAATAGAGGTTCAGGTCAAAAAATAAGATGACATATCTGCAATCTAGAAGCAGCTCCATAAATGACATATAATAATTTTCTGTAGTCCTGGGAATTGAACTCAAGATTTGGTGGAAGCTAGACATGTGCTGTACCATTTAGATATAACCCCAACTGAAATAAAAGGATAGAATCAGAAAAAGATGGAGTCAAGGCTAGATAGTAGGTAAGGGGAAGGAGACAGAAGGACCTGGATATAATACCAGCAATGCTGCCTTAAGGCCCACAAAACTGAGAAGCATAGAAATGAAGATAGCTGAGGAGTATGACTTATAAAAATAGGGGCATTCTAGTAATTAAACAATCAAAATATAAGAAAAGTAATGAGGTGAAACGGTGGGTAGCTATTGCACTTAAATTAGGAATTGTGGCTTAACATAAGTAATAATCTTAACAACTGAGTAAAAATGATTTAATCTTGACAATTTAAAGACTATACTGTAAATTCTGTTCAAAATAATATTTTGCATGCCAATGAATTCAAGTCTATTCCTCACTAAAACCACCAATTAATAGGTAGGACCTAATGAAATTCTTCTGTACTCTAAAGATCTCAAAATTCATGGAATCTAGTTGCCTACAGAATGGGGAAAGGTCTCTGCCAGTTATGTATCTAGAGTAGGTTAGTATATAGAATATATAAAAAACTCCAAATAGAACAACAAGATAGCATACAATCCAATTTTAAAATGGAGCATCGAACTAAGCATAGACTATTTAAAAATGAAATGCAAATGGCTGAGAAACACTTAAAATGTTTTTAGCCATGATGTAAATTCAAATTAAATTATTTTGAAATTGTATATTACACTAATCAAATTGGCCAAGATCAATTAAACATATAATAGTACATGCTGAAGAGGATGGTCATGAAAGGGAACAACTTATTCATCCTGGTACAAGTGCGAACTTGTACAGCCGCTACAGAAATCAGTGTCATAAGTACCCCCCCAAGAATCACAAAATCAATCTATCTCATTATTCAGCATATACCCAAAGGACTCTATATCCAACTACACAGACACGTTTTTATCCATGGTCATTGCTATCTACTCCTCATCAGGAGATATTGGATACAATTTAGATATTCATCAACTAATGAGTAAGTAATGAAAATATGCTACATTTACAAAATGGAACAATCAACTGTCAAGAAAAATGAAATAATGAAATTTTCAGATAAGCTTGAAAAAAATTATCCAGAGTGAAGTAACCCATACACCAAATTACAAATATTGTATGTCTTCTCTTATATGCAGATGTTAGATTTTTTTCAATACATGTGCTATGATCGGAATAACTACAGAGGTTATGTACATAGCAAGGAACTGGAAGAGAAAAGAATCTGCCAAAAAAAAAAAAAAAAAAAAAAAAAAGGAAAATAGAATGTAGAGTTACGGATGAAGAGGCAACTATATGTGGGACGTAAATCCATGCCAGGAAGTTTGATAAGATAGAGCAGACTGAGACCCAGAGACTCAGTGGGAACACACCTGAGGCTTAGGTGACTCCCAGCTCCCTACCAGACTCCTGACTTGAAACACGTGCCATACTTCTCACATAAAAGGGACATAACCTGTGGTCATGTAGGCTCAAGACAGAGATCTCCATGCTAATGAGGTACCCAGAGGTCTGGAGGGCATATCCAATAAGCTTCCCTTTCCATACATTCCTTATTGAAAAAGATATTTAATCTCAGGCCCACCCTGGGAAGGGGGCGCGGTTATGGTTTTATACATCCATTTTCCACCTTGGCAATAAACATCTTAGAACCATGAATTGTCTCTTCTTATCGAGATCTGCCATGAGGAGTTATGGAGAAGGATTTTGCCTTGGTCTAATCTCCCATAGAAGGCCTCTCTGTGCTGCCAACTATAAGTGTCCCCAAGCCTGCCACCACCAAGCCAAGGACTCTCCCTGTGGGATTAGCTGGAGCTCCCCTTCTGTCCCACACCACCTGGCCCCGGGCTAGACCTTGCCCACGGGCCTAGATTCTGCTCTCAGCTCTTCTGTGACTTCCAGCAGCACCTGGATGTCCACAGCCTGAGAACCCCACAGCCCAAGCCTCATCAGAGACCTCGATCCCTCAGCCAGCTCTGGCTTCTAAAGTCTAAGAGTGCACTCTCCCACCGAAGGAGTAGTGTGGGTTTGCCTATAGCCCAGCACCGCCCCAGAGGAGTTGTCGAGTTAGCACAGTCAAACTCCCTGCTTCCTGCCTCCCCAAGTGTCAGTGCCCCGTGGACACATGACCCACAACCGTACAACTATAATAGGAGTATTTAAATATGGAGGGTTGTCTCCCAGTACAGGGTAAGGGAGGCCATCTGAGGAGGAATAAACTAATACTAAATGCCATTTAAAAACCCGAATGGAAACTTTCTCTTTTAGAAGCTTTAAGAATATATAATATATAAAATGAATCTATATGTAGCCTAAGTGTAGCCACCAAAGGATGCAGGAAATAAATGCCCCAACTAGACTTCTTATGACACAAAGTAAAAATCCCAGTGTGGGAAATGGGTTTTAACTAGTTGAGTCATGGACTAAAGGGATCCTATTGAGCCTATCAAACTCCACAGGCAATTGCCAAGTCTACTGGTTCCTCTCTACAACCTAATAGTAAGGCCCTGTTGCTGAAGAGGACACTTGCACCATGAAATATAAAAGAGTTCAACTGGTGCCTAACTAGAAGCTTTTCCTCTAATGATTAGAATTCATGGTGCTGGAGGGCACTCTGCATGCCACTAGAGGAGAAAGGTAATCATCGATTTCACCTAGCTACAAATCCAGTGGCCTACAATAATGGCCTGCTGGCAAGACCTAATGGTTCAAGAGTGGCACAATTGTTATCAGAGTCACCAACCACTTTTTAAATTTGAATTTAAAGTTTACTCCGTGAGATGGAACCCACGTATGAGACTGCTCATGTATCCAAGCATGTGGAATAAGGCACGTCACTGGCCTTGTAGAGACTCAATATTGTCACTCTGCTAAAGGAACACAGAAATAATATTACTCCTAATGACATAGTATGATTCTCTGGTGACAACTACCTCATTCTTGTAGCAAACATGAATTTATGTAGAAAACCACACGTAGACAATGTACAATGATAGATGTTCTGAAGCATTTGGTTATAAATGTGATGTCACCATCTAACCTCTCTCTTCAAGGCCTGGAATACACGTAGAAGCAGATGCAGAATGATTATAAGAGGCAGATGCAGTAAATGACTCCATAAAAATGATGTCTTCCAGACACAATAAAACTGATATACGTATTAACTCACAGAGACTGTGGTAGCAGGAACAATACCTAAACAGATTCAGGCAAGTTCTGATTCCAGTACTGAGGAAAGAGAACAGGGGTCCATCCCTAACCAAGTAGTTATCTGAAGCTGATACACGATCACAAGGAAAAAACATTTTCTCTAATGGAATTTCATTGAAATTATCAACCATACTCCACCCTAGCACCAGCAGTAGCTGCCTGACATAAATGAACTCAATGGTATTTTACTGTATTTTTTAAAATTTTGATTTGCTATATTTTTTCATCTTATTAGGTTACTGCCTTTTTTTGTTTTCATTGCTTTGAGGTTCTTTTTTTATATTTTATGTTTTCATCTTTTTGTTTGTTTGCTTTTTAAAGAATAGAAAGAGAAAGAAGAGGTGAGTGAACGAGACGTGAAAGAACACTGAAGCAGACCGGGTAGAGGGAGTAGGATCTGAGTGGAGTTTGGAAAGGAGAAAAACATTATTACATTTTTCATTAATTAATCTCTTTATTCACTTTAAATTCCAATCTCAGACCTCCTCTTCTCTAAGTGCCCCTCATTCAGCCTCCCTCCCATTTTCCTCTCTCATTCTCTGAGAAGGGAGAGTTCCCTCAGCTGCAATACCAATCAACCTTACTACATCAAGTCATTTCAGGCCCAGGAATATCCTCTCCCACTGAGGTCAGACAAAAAAAGCCCAGGTGTGGAAAAAGGATCTACAGGCAGGCAACAGAGACAGGGGGAGATCCTTTTCCAGTTGTTAGGGAACCCACTTAAAAACCAAGTGGGGACTCTGCCACACATAGATAGGGATCTAGACACAGTTCATACATTCCCTTTGACTGGTAGTAAAGGCTCTGTGAGCCCCCTAAAACCCTGCTCCATTTTTACTTTGTAAGTAGGGCAAATTTTAGGTTGAAAGTGTGGGTGAGTTGGTGTGCCCCTCACCCCACTGAAAGTCCTGCTTCTCTACAGGAGGTGGTTACTTCTGTCTCTGTATACTCCACCACTAGGAGTCTCAGCTAGGGTCATCTCCATATGCTTGCAGAGTTCTCCCCCATCCTAGATATCTAACATGTCTCAGAGATGCTCCCATACACACTCTGATTTCCTTCTTCTCTCCTAGCCCTCTCACCTCCAACCCCTCTCACCACACTTGATTTCCCATCTCCATTCTTCTCTCAACTGCCTCTCCCACCCATCTCACTTTCTCCATCAACTTCTGATGTTCATTTTACTTGTCCTTCTATGTGAGATGTCAGCATCTTCCCTGGGTCCTCCTTGTTTCTTGGATCTCTGGAGAAAAGCATGCTTATCTTATACTTTATGCTTAATATCCTCTTATAAATGAGTACACATCATGTGTGTCTTTCTGGATCTGGATTACCTCATTCAGGATGGTATTTTCTAATTCCATCCACATACCTGCAAATTTCATGATGTCTTTGATTTTAATAGCTGAGTAATTTCCAGTGTATAAATTTACCATATTTTCCTTAACCAGTTATTGTTATTATTATTATTATTATTATTATTATTATTATTATTATTATTATTTTGGTTGAGAGACATATGGGATGTTTCCAGTTTCTGGATGTTATAAATAAAATTGCATTGAACATAGTTGAAGAGAGAGAGAGAGAGAGAGAGAGAGAGAGAGAGAGAGAGAGAGAGAGAATAATAATAATGTTGATACTGTTGGTTTGAAATAGGGAGGATCTAGGAGAAGCTGGGAAAGAAGGAAAACATGATTAAAATATCATATATTTAAAAAAAAAAAAAGGATCTGGCCACAGTTCTGCCTGACATCAACAGGCCTGCTATACAAGAATCATCCAGGTTAGAGCCCTGCCCCAGTCACTTTACTGCCTAGTGCCCCCAGGGCATGACCAACTGCAGTGTTGTCCCCAAGCTCCATTGTCCTGTCACTACTCCAGGAGCCTATTGCATCAGAAATGTGCAGGTTAAGCAAGCCTTTCCAAGACCTGACACTATAGGAACATCCGGGGACAACCTAATTGCTAAAGGTCAATTTAAGAGCACAATCAATAAGAACAAGAGTCAGGGTAATCTGACACTCTCAGATCACAGCTATCTTTATAAAGCAAGCACTGGCTATCCTATCACAACTGAAACACAAGGAAATGATCTTAAATCTAATCTTATAAAGATGATAGAAACCTTTAAAGAGGAAGCAAAGACCTGAAAGAAAGACGGGAAAATACAATTAAATAGGTAAAATAAAGAAATAAAATTGTGAATGACCTGGAAATGGAAATAGAAGTAATAAAGAAAACACAAATTGAGGGAATCCTGGAAATGAAAAACCTAGAGAACAGAACAGGAACAACAGATGTAAGCATCACCTACAGAATACAAAAGATGGAAGAAAAAAATCTCAGGTGTAGACACAATAAAAGAAATTGATACATCAGTCAAAGAAATATTGTGGTGCAAAACAATCCAGGAAATCTGGGATACTATAAAAAGTCCTAGCTTAAGGATAACAGGAAAAGAAGAAGATGAATGAAGAGTCCCAGTTCCAAGGCACAGAAAATATTTTCAACAAAATTGTAGAAGAAAACTTTACCAACATAAAGAAAAAAAGGCCTGTAAACATACAAGCTAACAGAACAGCAATTAGATTGGACCAGAAAAGAAAATCCTCCTTCCACATTATAATCAAAACATTAAATCTACAGAACAAAGAGAATATTTAAAGCTACGTGGGGAAAAGGCCAAGTAACATACATAGGTAGATCTATTAGAATTACAACCAAATTCTCAAAAGAGACTGTAAAATCAAGAAGAACTTGGACAAATGTCTTTTACCTTCTTAGAAACCACATATTCCAACCTAGACTACTATAGGCAGCAAATGCAGCACTACAAAAAATACTGGAAGGAGAACCCCAACTCAAGGAGGCTAACCACAACTAAGAAAATCCAGGAAATAAATAAAAACAAAATAAGGAAAGCACATACAAACACATGAACACCACACACACACACACACACACACACACTATATATATATATATATATATATATATATATATATATATATATATATATATATATATATATATATAATATATATATATACTAAACACTAAAATATCAATATCAGAATAATAGGAATTAATAATCATTAGACATTAATATCTCTCCACATCAATGAACTCAATTCCCCAATAAAAGACACTGGCTAACAGAATGGATATATAAACAGGATCCAATATTCTGCTGCATACAAGAAACACAGCTCAGCAACAATGATAAAGACTCCCTCATAGTAAAGAGGTGGAAAAGGTTTTCCAAACAAACAGACCCAAGAAGCAAGCTAAAGTGGACATTCTAATATCTAATAAAATAGAATTTCAACCAAATTAATCAAAAGATATGGGTAAGGATATCTCAAACTCATCAAAGAAAAATCCATCAAGAAGACATCTCAATTTTGAACATCTATTACCAAAATTCATAGGCACCTGCATTTATAAAAGTAACATTATGAAACCTTAAATTTCACATCAAACTATATATATATATATACATATATACTAATAGTGAGAGAATTTACCACCACACTTTCACCAATGGACAGGTCTCTGAGACAGAAACTGAAGAGAAATAATGAAACTAACAGAGGTTGTAAACCAATTGAATCTAACAGATATCTGCAGAACATTTCACCCAAACACAAAAGAACATAAAACAGGAGGTTCTTATCAGCACCTCATGGAACTTTCTCTAAAACTGACCATGTAGTTGGTCACAAAGCAAGTCCCAGTAGAAATAAGAGTTGAGAAACTGTCCTTATTAAATGCTGGGGAATCCTCTGGGTATATGCCCAGGAGTGGTATAACAGGGTCTTCCAGTAGTATCATGCCAAGTTTTCTGAGGAACCACCAGACTGATTTCCAGAGCGCTTGTACCAGCTTGCAATCCCACCAGCAGTGGAGGAGTGTTCCTCTTTCTCTATATCCTCACCAGCACCTGCTGTCTCCTGAATTTTTGATCTTAGCCATTCTGACTGGCATGAGGTGAAATCTCAGGGTTGTTTTGATTTGCATTTCCCTGATGACTAAGGATGTTGAACATTTCTTTAGGTGATTCTCAGCCATTCGATACTCCTCAGGTGAAAATTCTTTGTTTAGCTCTGTACCCGATTTTTAAATAGGGTTATTTGTCTCTCTTGAGTCAACTTTTTGAGTTTTTTGTATACCTTATCTATTAGTCCTCTGTCGGATGTAGTGTTGGTAAAGATCTTTTCCCAATTTGTTGGTTGCCATTTTGTCCTATTTACAGTGCCCTTTGCCTTACAGAAACTTTGCAATTTTATGAGGTCCCATTTGTCAATTCTTGATCTTAGAGCATAAGTTATTGGTGTTCTGTTCAGGAAATTTCCCCCTGTGCCCATGACTCTTCCCCAGTTTCTTTTCTATTAGTTTCAGTGTGTCTGGTTTTATGTGGAGGTCCTTGGACACATGCTCCACCATGTTTATTGCAGCTCTATTTATAATGGCTAGAAGCTGGAAAGAACCCAGATGTCCCTCAATGGAGAAATGGTTACAGAAAATGAGGAATATTTACACAATGGAATAATACTCAGCTATTAAAAATAATGAATTCATAAAATTCTTAGGCAAATTGGTGGAACTGAAAAATACCATCCTGAGTGAGGTAACCCAATCACAAAAGAACACCCATGGTATGCAGTTACTGATAAGTGGATATTAGCCCAGAAGCTCAGAATACCCAACACAATTCACAAATAAAATGATGCCCAAGAAGAAGGAAGGAGAGGCCCCTGGTCCTGAAAAGGCTTGATGCAGCAGTGTAGGGGAATACCAGGACAGGGAATCAGGAGGGGGTTGATTGGGGAACAGGGGGAGAGGAGAGTGCTAATGGGACTTTTGGGGAGAAGGGGACCAGGAAAGGGGAAATCATTTGAAATGTAAATAAATCATATATCTAATAAAAAATAAAAAATAAATAACAGTAATAGACAATTACAAGTTGGATATTGTTATGTTCACAATTTTTATTTGTATTAAAATAAATACTGGCAGATATAACCAAAAAAAAAGGAATAAGAATTGAAACAACTCCTTATAGTACAACCATGTATAAAGGTAGGACTTCAAAGACAACAGAAAAACAGAAAGCCTACAAACTCATGGAACCTGGACAACTCTGTACATATTTGTAGCAGGTGTGCAGCTTTGTGTTCATGTGGCTACCCTAACAATTGGAGCATGAGTACATAGCTAGACTACTTTTTTTTTTATTATTCGATATAATTTATTTACATTTCAAATGATTTCCCCCTTTCTAGCCCCCCCACTCCCTGAAAGTCCCGCAAGCCCCCTTCTCTTCCCCTGTCCTCCCACCCACCCCTTCCCTCTTCCCCGTTCTGGTTTTGCTGAATACTGTTTCACTGAGTCTTTCCAGAACCAGGGGCCACTCCTCCTTTCTTCTTGTACCTCATTTGATGTGTGGATTATGTTTTGGGTATTCCAGTTTTCTAGGTTAATATCCACTTATTAGTGAGTGCATACCATGATTCACCTTTTGAGTCTGGGTTACCTCACTTAGTATGATATTCTCTAGCTCCATCCATTTGCCTAAGAATTTCATGAATTCATTGTTTCTAATGGCTGAATAGTACTCCATTGTGTAGATATACCACATTTTTTGCATCCACTCTTCTGTCGAGGGACACCTGGGTTCTTTCCAGCATCTGGCAATTACAAATAGGGCTGCTATGAACATAGTAGAACATGTATCCTTATTACATGGTGGGGAGTCTTCTGGGTATATGCCCAGGAGTGGTATAGCAGGATCTTCTGGAAGTGAGGTGCCCAGTTTTCGGAGGAACCGCCAGACTGATTTCCAGAGTGGTTGTACCAATTTGCAACCCCACCAGCAGTGGAGGAGTGTTCCTCTTTCTCCACACCCTCTCCAACACTTGCTGTCTCCTGAATTTTTAATCTTAGCCATTCTGACTGGTGTAAGATGAAATCTTAGGGTTGTTTTGATTTGCATTTCCCTAATGACTAATGAAGTTGAGCATTTTTTAAGATGCTTCTCCGCCATCCGAAGTTCTTCAGGTGAGAATTCTTTGTTTAACTCTGTACCCCATTTTTTAATAGGGTTGTTTGGTTTTCTGGAGTCTAACTTCTTGAGTTCTTTATATATATTGGATATTAGCCCTCTATCTGATGTAGGATTGGTGAAGATCTTTTCCCAATTTGTTGGTTGCCGATCTGTCCTCTTGATGGTGTCCTTTGCCTTACAGAAACTCTGTAACCTTATGAGGTCCCATTTGTCAATTCTTGCTCTTAGAGCATACGCTATTGGTGTTCTGTTCAGAAACTTTCTCCCTGTACCAATGTCCTCAAGGGTCTTCCCCAGTTTCTTTTCTATTAGCTTCAGAGTGTCTGGCTTTATGTGGAGGTCCTTGATCCATTTGGATTTGAGCTTAGTACAAGGAGACAAGGATGGATCAATTCGCATTCTTCTGCATGCTGACCTCCAGTTGAACCAGCACCATTTGTTGAAAAGGCTATCTTTTTTCCATTGGATGTTTTTAGCCTCTTTGTCGAGGATCAAGTGGCCATAGGTGTGTAGGTTCATTTCTGGATCTTCAATCCTGTTCCATTGATCCTCCTGCCTGTCACTGTACCAATACCATGCAGTTTTTAACACTATTGCTCTGTAGTATTGCTTGAGGTCAGGGATACTGATTCCCCCAGATTTCCTTTTGTTGCTGAGAATAGTTTTAGCTATCCTGGGTTTTTTGTTGTTCCAGATGAATTTGATAATTGCTCTTTCTAACTCTGTGAAGAATTGAGTTGGGATTTTGATGGGTATTGCATTGAATCTGTATAGTGCTTTAGGCAAAATGGCCATTTTAACTATATTGATTCTACCGATCCATGAGCATGGGAGGTTTTCCCATTTTTTGAGGTCTTCTTCCATTTCCTTCTTCAGAGTCTTGAAGTTCTTGTCATACAGATCTTTCACATTTTTGGTAAGAGTCACCCCAAGATACTTTATACTGTTTGTGGCTATTGTGAAGGGGGTCATTTCCCTAATTTCTTTCTCAGCCTGCTTATCCTTTGAGTATAGGAAGGCCACTGATTTGCTGGAGTTGATTTTATAACCTGCCACTTTGCTGAAGTTGTTTATCAGCTGTAGGAGCTCTATAGTGGAGTTCTTTGGGTCACTTAGGTAGACGATCATGTCGTCTGCAAATAATGATAGTTTGACTTCTTCCTTTCCAATTTGTATCCCTTTGACCTCCTTATGTTGTCGAATTGCCCGAGCTAGTACCTCAAGTACAATATTGAAAAGATAAGGAGAAAGGGGGCAGCCTTGTCTGGTCCCTGATTTCAGTGGGATTGCTTCAAGTTTCTCTCCATTTAGTTTGATGCTGGCTACCGGTTTGCTGTATATTGCTTTTACTATGTTTAGGTATGGGCCTTGAATTCCTGTTCTCTCCAAGACTTTAAGCATGAAGGGATGCTGAATTTTGTCAAATGCTTTTTCAGCATCCAATGAAATGACCATGTGGTTTTGTTCTTTGAGTTTGTTTATGTAGTGGATTGTATTGATGGATTTCCGTATATTGAACCAACCCTGCATTCCCGGGATAAAGCCTACTTGATCATGGTGGATGATCGTTTTGATGTGTTCTTCGATTCGGTTGGCAAGAATTTTATTGAGTATTTTTGCATCGATGTTCATAAGGGAAATTGGTCTGAAGTTCTCTTTCTTTGTTGGATCTTTGTGTGGCTTTGGTATCAGCGTAATTGTGGCTTCGTAGAAGGAATTGGGTAGTGTTCCTTCTGTTTCTATTTTGTGGAATAGTTTGAAGAGTATTGGTGTTAACTCTTCTTTGAAGGTCTGGTAGAATTCTGCACTGAAGCCATCTGGTCCTGTGCTTTTTTTGGTTGGAAGACTTTCTATGACTCCTTCTATTTCTTTAGGCATTATGGGACTGTTTAGATGGTCGAGTTGGTCCTGATTTAATTTTGGTATTTGGTATCTGTCAAGGAAATTGTCCATTTCCTCCAGATTCTCCAGTTGTGTTGAGTATAGGCTCTTGTAGTAGGATCTGATGATTTTTTGGATTTCCTCAGTTTCCGTTGTTATATCTCCCTTTTCATTTCTAAGTTTGTTAATTTGGATACTTTCTCTGTGCCCTTTGGTCAGTCTGGCTAAGGGTTTATCTATCTTGTTGATTTTCTCAAAAAACCAGCTCCTGGTATTGTTGATTTTTTGTATGGTTCTCTTTGTTTCTACTTGATTGATTTCGGCCCTGAGTTTGATGATTTCCCGCCTTCTACTCCTCCTGGGCGAAATAGCTTCTTTTTGTTCTAGGGCTTTCAGGTGTGTCATTAAGCTGGTAATGTATGCTCTCTCCATTTTCTTTTTGGAGGCACTCAGGGCTATGAGTTTTCCTCTTAGCACTGCTTTCATTGTGTCCCATAGATTTGGGTATGTTGTGTTTTCATTTTCATTGTGTTCTAAAAAGTCTTTAATTTCTTTCTTTATTTCTTCCTTGACCAAGGTATCATTGAGTAGAGTATTGTTCAGTTTCCACGTGTGTGTGGGCTTTCTGTTGTTTCTGTTGCTATTGAAGACCACTTTTACTCCATAGTGATCAGATAGGAGGCATGGGATTAGTTCGATCCTCTTATATTTGTTGAGGTCTGTCTTGTGACCAATTATATGGTCGATTTTGGAGAAGGTACCATGAGGTGCTGAGAAAAAGGTATATTCTTTTGTTTTAGGATAGAATGTTCTATATATATCTGTTAAATCTAATTGGTCCAAAGCTTCAGTTAGTTTCATTGTGTCCCTGTTTAGTTTCTGTTTTCCTGATCGGTCCATTGAGGAAAGTGCAGTGTTGAAGTCACCCACAATTATTGTGTTAGGTGCAATGTGTGCTTTTAGTTTTAATAAAGTTTCTTTTACGAAAGAGGGTGCCCTTGCATTTGGGGCATAGATGTTCAGGATTGAGAGTTCTTCTTGTTGTATTTTTCCTTTGACCAGCAAGAAGTGTCCCTCAGGGTCTCTTTTGATGACTTTGGGTTGAAAGTCAATTTTATCTGATATTAAAATGGCTACTCCAGCTTGTTTCCTGAGACCATTTGCTTGTAAAATTGTCTTCCAGCCTTTTACTCTAAGGTAGTGTTTGTCTTTGACCCTGAGGTGTGTTTCCTGTAAGCAGCAAAATGTAGGGTCCTGTTTACGTATCCATTCAGTTAGTCTGTGTCTTTTTATTGGGGCATTAAGTCCATTGATGTTAAGAGATATTAAGGAATAGTGATTGTTACTTCCTATCATTTTTGACGTTATTTTTTAAATTTGAATGCTTAACTTCTTTTGGGTTTGATGAAAGGTTACTATTTTGCTTTTTCCAGGGTGAATTTTCCCTCCTTGTATTGGTGTTGTCCTCCTATTATCCTTTTTAGGGCCGGGTTTGTGGATAGATATTGGGTAAACTTGGTTTTGTCATGAAATATCTTAGTTTCTCCATCTATGGTGATTGAGAGTTTTGCTGGATATAGTAGTTTTGGTTGGCATTTGTGTTCTCTTAGAGTTTGCATGAGATCTGCCCAGGACCTTCTAGCCTTCATAGTCTCAGGTGAAAAGTCTGCTGTGATTCTGATAGGTCTTCCTTTATATGTTACTTGGCCTTTTTCTCTTACTGCCTTTAGTATTCTTTCTTTGTTTAGAACATTTGGTGTTTTGATTATTATGTGTCGGGAAGTATTTCTGTTCTGGTCCAGTCTGTTTGGAGTTCTGTAGGCTTCTTGTATATTCATGGGCATCTCTCTCTTTAGGTTAGGGAAGTTTTCTTCCATAATTTTATTGAAGATGCTTGCTGGCCCTTTAAGTTGTAAATCTTCACTCTCATCTATGCCTATAATCCTTAGGTTTGGTCTTCTCATTGTGTCCTGGATTTCCTGGATATTTTGGGTTACAAGCTTTTTGCATTTTGCATTTTCTTTAACTGTTGAGTCCATGGTTTCTATGGAATCTTCAGCATCTGAGATTCTTTCTTCTATCTCTTGTATTCTGTTGTTGATATTTGCATCTCTGTCCCCTGATTTCTTCCCAAGGCTTTCTATCTCCAAAGTTGTCTCCCTTTGAGTTTTCTTAGTTGTTTCTAGTTCTGATTTTAGATCCTGGATGGTTTTGCTTAGCTCCTTCACTTGCATGTTTGTGTTTTCCTGTAATTCTTTAAGAGATTTTTGTGTTTCCTCTTTCATGAGCTCAGCCTGTTGACCAAAGTTCTCCTGTATTTCTTTAAGAGATTTTTGTGTTTCGTCTTTCATGACCTCAGCCTGTTGACCAAAGTTCTCCTGTATTTCTTTAAGTGTTTTTTGCATTTCCTCCTTGTTGGCTTTTGTATTCTCCTGGATTTCTTTCAGTGATTTTTGTGTTTCCCTTGCAAGGGCTTCTAACTTTTGATCCATTTTCTCCTGAATTTCTTTATGTATGTCCTTCATGTGTTCCTGTACCAGCATCATGACCAGTGATTTTAAATCCAAATCTTGTTTTACTGGTGTGATGGGGTATCCAGGACATGTTGGTAGAGGAGAATTGGGTTCAGATGTTGCCATATTGCCTTGATTTCTGTTAGTGACATTCCTGCGTTTGCCTTTTGCCATCTAGTTCTCACTGGTGTTAGTTTATCTTGTCAGTGCTGGGCTCACCAGTGCAAGCTGCCCCTTCCCAGTTGGCCTCTGGTGCACAGCTTACCTCCTGCACTGCTTGTAGACAGTGTGCTGCTGCCCAGGCTGTTCAGATCCCAAAGCAGGCACCCGAAGGCTCCTGCTGGGGCCCGCTGGATTCACTGGAGCACACTGACTTCTCCCAGCTGGCCGCCCGGAAGCCCAGCTAGCCACTTGCAGGACTTGGATATGTGATGCTGCCGCCCAGACTGATCTGGATCCGGAAGCGGAGAGGGTAGAGCTGAGGGCTTCTGCCTGAGGCCTTGCCCCAGATTGTGTCTGTGGACCAGATGGAGCCTGTGTGCACCCCCAGGGAGTGCCGACGGTGTATGCTACTGTGACCTCCCCTGTGTTCTGCTCACTCCGCTGGGCAGCCGATCCGCCAACCGGGCTGTGGCACACAAGGTTAGCCTGGCCGCCCAGTCCCTGAGTCCAGGCAAAAGCCTGGGAGGCCAAGGTCCGAGCAAAGTTCCCCTAGGGCTATGACTGTTAATTGGGTCCGCCAGGTGACTAGGATGGCGGGCGTGCGCACCCGCGCTCCCTGAAAGCACCGGGAGAGTCTGCTTTGCTAACAATCACCTGGGCGGGTTGACTCACAGATGGCCCACCAAGCCGCCCAGATCTTGGGGTCAGTCCTGTGCCTTTTGGGGCCTGGACCCCCGCTTTGTTAGCCTTAGGCTATGCCTGTTACAGGTCTGCCCGCCAGAGCTCTTTGTCGTCCTGCAGGCAAAATGGCGGCGGCGCGCACGCAGGCCTGGGCAAAAAACCTCCTGGCTGGGTTGGCACCCCGATGGCCCCCCGACCCGCCCAGGGCCTGGGTGCAGGCCAACGCCCGTCGGGCTCAGACCACCGCGGTGTTGGCCTCGGATTATGTTTGTGTACCTCAGTCTGTCAGATCCCCGGAGTCTGGAACCAAGATGGATGCACCTCTCCTGACTGTTGGGAGGCCGAGTTCTGAAGTGGCCTCCATGCAGGAAAGGCGCCGCACAACTGCAGCTGCTTGCTGCCCGGCTGGTCAGCGAAGGTCAGTGGTCGTAGGTGCAGGGCCTAACTGGTCCCTGTGACGCCTTGGTTCCACTGCTGATGGCCCTTCAGCTGGAGCAGCCACTTCTGCCGCTGCCGCCGCCGCCGCTGCCGCCCAGGAGCCGCTAGACTACTTTTTTAAAAGGAACGAAAGAAAAAGTAATTTTAAATGTGATTTTGAAGGTATATCACTAAAGACATGCTAAACTCTATAATTCATCATTGTTATGAAATGTTAGCATTGGTTTCCTTTTTTAACAAGGTAGAGAATATCCAAGATCATAGATGCAAATATTTCTAATTTTGATTTCTCTTTTGAGCATAGCTTATAATTTTCAAATAAAAATTTCAAAGAATATGCTTCAGAAAATTTTAATGGCAGGTAGTGGTGGTAGATGCCTTTAATCCCAGCACTCAGGAGGCAGAAGCAGTCAGATATTTGTGAGTTTGGGGCAAGCATGATCTACAGAGTGAGCTTGAGGACAACCAAGGCTATTTAGAGAAGACCTGTTTTGAAAAAAATTAACTTAAATATTTATTGAGCATTTCTTATTGTCTAACACATAGTAAGAAATGAAAAACATTCCTTGCAAAGAAGTTACATCCCTGATATAACCTGTCAACTTCATATTATTGGGCAAAAGTAAGTCACTACAATAAAGGCATGTAACCTAAGGCAGCAAAGTCACAAGTTCAAATCCTGATTGGGGTATGGAATATGAGAGGAGTTCATTTTAAAGCAGCTAATGGATCAATCTGATGGAGAATAATTCAAGGCAACAAAGTGTTCATGCTATATCATTGGTTTTCCTGGGTACATTTATCCAGATTTCCAGAAACAATTGTGATGAAAACGCCTAACACGAAGAGTTGAAAAAAATTATTGTTTGACCAGACAAACAAACATTTCATGTTGGAGTCTAAGAAAGTGGGGTCTTAATGAAACTGAATCTGTTTTGCATTGCAGCAATAGATGCTTTCATGTCATATCTAGAAAAGCTAGACCTATTTACTATAGGCTGAAAATATAAAGCTTTTTAAGAAGAGTTTGCTTGGAGAAGATATCTTCAAGATTCCCTCATTTCACAGGACCATCTAAATGATCTGAGAACCTCTGGCTACTATTGCTTAGGTCTCAGGGAAAGACGGTAGCACTCAAGCTCTTGCTAGTCTGTGTAATAGTGTTTGTTTAGCTATTATATAATATGGGTGATTACAAGGTCATAAAAGCTTCTACACAGATTTCAAAAGAAATTCTAAGAGGTCAAACAATATGTGTCAGGGTCAAGATTCCTATAGGCATCCCTAAGAGGACAATGAAGCCGAATATTTAATAAAATACCAAGGAAGTTTGAAGTGCCAGAGAATGTCTGCCAAGAAAACCTTTAGGCAGTGAGCAGAATCAGCCCAGGATAGAGGCCATGCATTCTGCAGATTGCTAGGCAATGTAGAGGTGCAGTAGGGCAGAGCAAGTTCTTTGGAGTTCACATCACTCCACCATGCACTCCATAAAACAGATATAGAGTAATAAAATGCATTTCTTTCCCTGAGGCTTCAAGCCTTTCTTTGGATTTACTCAATCTCTCTATCCTCCAAGTCCTCCATTTGTAATATAGTAGGATATAAGCTATACCATTTTAAATGTAACTTTTGTTTTCTTTTTTTGAAGGTTTCACAGCTAAGATTTTACCTTGAGTGTCAAAATACTTTTGGACATAGAGATAGATTCAATGCATTTTTATCTATGAGCCATTAGGGATCAGAACAGGGAGGTTATGGTTTGTATATAAAATGTCCCTGTCCAAAGTTCCATATTGAAAAATTCCTGCCCAATGGAAGAAATTTTCACTAATGATAGTTAGTAATTTATTGTGTTATGAGAGTTCAAAACTCATCAATTTATTGACCACTGGTGAATTCAAGTATGAAGTGAATATTCAGAGTTGGTAGAACTAGAAATATCAAACTGTAATTGAAAAAAAAAGTTAATGTGGACACATGGTAACCTTAGCTCTACCCTCCAACTCCTGCCTCCATTTTCCTCTCTGAGATTAGCAAGGTTTTGTGGTCAAAAACCTTTCCCATGACTATTTTTCTGGTTCACTGCAGCCCTACCACAATGGAGCGAGCCAGCATTGTACTAAAGTCTGTGAGACCATGAGCCAAGATACATTTGTCCTTCACTGAAGATGTTTTGTGGCAGGTATTTTGTCACAGTAATTAGAAACTTAACACAGATATGCAATTACCTATATTTATACAAACATAGACACACTCAAATATATTCAAATAGACCCATGGATAAATACATTGGATATAGATGTTTGAAACAAATTTTGATATCATGAAATTTCCTGTATATTGCCTTTGCACTCACAGAAACTGTGGAGACTCTCTACATCACCCAGAATAAGTCTAGAGCATTTTTTCTTGCATAAGCTATGGCTGGACTATTATACAAACTATTTAGACTACAATTAGAATGCACATTGATACCGGAGAAGTTTTATCATCAAAAAACTTGTATATGGGCTGGAGAGATGGTTCAGCAGTTTAGAGCACTAGTGCTCTTCAAAAAGACTTGAGTTCAATTCCCAGTGACCACATGGTGACTTACAACCATCTGTAATATGATCTGATGTCCTCTTCTAGTGTGTTTGAAGACAGTAACCATGTAGTCATATACATAAAGTAAATGAATACATATTTTAAAAGTATGTATATAACTAAAATAAGTCTGCATGGATTTACAAATATATAATATAAAATATTTGTACATTATTGTGGTAATTTTTCTGAAAAAGAAATTGTGGGTACTTGAGAATCCCCACAAGAAACTTGTTTAGGGATCCTTACAGGACACCCATTGTGAGGGATAAAGGAACAAGACTGAGCAGAAAGAAATTATGAGCTACAATGTAGTTATGTCAGTGACCCCAAATTGTTTAAGTGAGTCAGACAGTAACACTGTAGTTGGTTTATTTTGGCTGAAAGTTTACATAGGGAGCCAGACATTGACAGATCCTATGCCTTTCTGGCCTTTACAAAACCCCTAATGGTTAGAACATGGATCTACTAACTACTACTCCAACTGTAAACACTCCTACCACTTGGAATTGTCTGGATCTTATGCTTAGGAGTATGCAGGTCCACGAGTATGCTTTAGCCTCTTCTGTAAGTTGCTACTGACACTGAGTGGGGAAGAAGGACATCATGGTTTGACTTCATGCAGGGCATTTCTGATGTTTCTCTCCTCATGTGCATGGCCAGCTGGCATTTTCTTTTCTCACCTGACTTCAGGCACCAAAACAGAGAATAGACACCTCAATCATCTCCCACTACAGTGTCTTTTGCTCACTAAAAGATATTTTATATCACCAGAAGAACATCTGTCTACTGATTAAACAGATTGATAACTCACTCCTGACAACTGTGAAGACCAGGACTCCTTCCTAATGGGGAGAACTAGTGTTGTGCTACCCTGTACATGCTAATGTTACATTGTTCTTACAATGAAACGAATTCCCAGGATAAAGACAGCTGAAGTGAAAAATGCATGCATGTATTTAGAAATTAAATGGATGCTGCCAGATGGCTTTATCCCCAAACAGAAGCAATCTACAGTAACTCCATGCTGAGTACAAAAGCCCTTTACCTGCTTCCCGTATGGCATTCCATGTTGTTTCTTCTCTTAGATCCCATCCACCTGAGACTGGTGACAATATGTCTTCTGATTTAAATTTAGGTTTCTCAACCCAGGTGATGAATTTGAGCTTCTTCTCTTTGTTGATCATTTGAATATCTTCTTGAGTAAATCGTTTGCATCTCCTGTCCATTTTTTTCCTAACACCTTCTGCATGTTCTTCTGGTGAATGTGTATTTTTTTTAACATAAAATGTCCTAAACTTTTACAGTTACTTTAATTGAAATGCTTTTATCAACAGTATATTTTTAACATCAATTTGACTTTGTTGGCCTCATCCATTTTACCAACAATATTGCATCTTTCAGTTGGAGATATTTTTCCACTGGAAATTCCTCTTGAAAAATGCTGGTTTTATGTGGAGCTTCTTGGTGCTGGTTTAACTGGAGGTCAGCATGCAGAAGAATACAAATTGATCCATTGTTATTTCCTTGTACTAAGCTCAAGTCCAAGTGGATCAAGAACCTCCATTTAAAACCAGACACACTGAAACTAATAGAAAAGAAACTGGGCAAGACCCTTGAGGACATGGGCACAAGGGAAAAGTTCCTGAACAGAACAACAATAGCTTATGCTCTAAGATCAAGAATTGACAAATGGGATCTCATAAAACTACAAAGTTTCTGTAAGGCAAAGGACATTGTTAAAAGGACAAAGCAGTATCCATCAAATTGGGAAAGAATATTCACCAACCGTACATCTGATAGAGGGCTAATATCCAATATAATCAAAGAACTCAAGAAGTTAGACCCCAGAGAACCAAATAACCCTATTAAAAAATGGGTTACAGATCTAAACAATGAATTTTCAAGTGAGGAATATCAAATGGTTGAGAAGCAATGTTCAACATCCTTCGTCATCAGGAAAATGCAAATCAAAACAACCATGATATTTCACCTCACACCAGTCAGAATGGCTAAGATAAAAAACTCAGGAGAAAACAGGTGCTGGCAAAGATGTAGAGAAAGAGGAACACTCCTCCACTGCTGCAAGCTGGTACTACCACTCTGGAAATTAGTCTGGCGGTTCCTCAGAAAATTGGGAATGATACTACTGGAAGACCCTGCTATACCACTCCTGGGCATATACCCAGAGGATTCCCCAGCGTGTAATAAGGATACATGCTCTACTATGTTCATAGCAGCCCTATTTATAATAGCCAGAAGGTGGACAGAACCCAGATGTCTCTCAACGGAGGAATGAATACAGAAAACGTGGTGTATATACACAGTGGAGTACTATTTAGCCATTAGAAACAATGAATTCATGAAATTCTTAGACAAATGGATGGAACTGGAGAACACTATCCTACGTGAGGTAACCCAGTCTCAAAAGAACACTCATGGTATGCACTCACTGATAAACGGATATTAGCTCAGAAGCTTGGAATATCTAAGACACAATTCACATATCAATTGATGCCCAAGAAGAAGGAGTGGTCCCGGGTCCTGGAAAGGCTCAGTGCAGCAGTGTAGGGGAATACCAGGACAGGGAAGTGGGAAGAGGTGAATTGGGGAACAGGGGGAGGGAAGAGGTCTTATGAGACTTTCAGAGAGGGGGGATCCAGGAAAGGGAAAATCCCTTGAAATGTAATAAAGAATATATAGAATAAAAAAAAGAAAAAACATATTTTGATGGCCCCACATTGAGTCATTGAAGTATTCTCAGTAAATATTAAATGTTCTTTTTACATGAAAAAAGAAAAATGCTATAAAAACAAAAGCCCAAAATAGATTTTTCTTTGATAGATGATAGATTCAACTAGTTTCATTAATTAGTTGCCTAACTTTCACTATTAATTTGACAAATAAAATTTTGTACTTTTTATTTCTTTCTAAATATACCTAGGGATGTATTCAATTTCATCAACTGAACATAGTAGCAAAAAAATCAATTATCAGTAAATTACAAATTTTAAATATAAGTAAGTGTTTGAATAATGTGAAACATACATTGAAATGAAATATAAACATGATTAATGAGTAAAATATAAGCATTACTATAAAATCAAGAATAAATAAATTTGTGTTTAATTTGGATAGTATAAATCAATATAATAAGAAAAAAGTTACTTTATTGGATATTGAAGTACATAAAAATATTTGCACATGATATGATTGTGTACTTGGAAACAGAATCAGCAGCAAAGCTGTTTAAATGATAAAGAATTTTACATATTGACTGCTTAAAATTAATATACAAAAATCAATAGCTTCTTAGACACAAACAGTAAAGTTAGAAAATGAAATGCAGGAAAGAATCCATTTGCAAGAGCTACAAAAAAGATAAACTGTCTGGGAATAAACTGGAGAAATGCTCAGAGTCGGTTGGAAAAAATGATGACACTGTACTGAGACACATAAAAGAAGAATTTAAAAAGAGAAAACCACATTTATTATGTACATAGAGAGTTGGGAGTGTGAGGGCTTTCTTTCTAATTTTATCTATAAATTACCTGCGTGGGTGTCCAATCTCTAGGAAGTAGAGGGTCCTGAGATCCTGAAAGAAAACAAGAAGATCGCTCCCCACTTTTTCTGGAGGGAATCTATGAAAGCAAGCAGCTCCCCTAAAGCTCCCTGTTTATATATGGTAAGAGACAACAGAAACACCTGTAATATTTTTAAATTCATATTTTTCTGATGAAGGATGAATGTAAATTCCTTTTCTTTCCACATTTGGTTTAGAATAAGCCCTCTAGAAAGTAGGTTTATAGAAGCGTCTGTCTTTGAAATTACATATGTCATTAGAAAAGACTAGTAAAAAGTAAAAACTATGTAATTAACATACAAATAATACTAATACAATCAAGCAGTGCATACATACTTCTGTCACAACTAGAGGAAGGATCTCATTGAAAGACAAATAGTAAAGTAATCCTGGCCCTAGAGGCCTAACCAACTCTGTAAATGACAACTGAAAGGTTGGTTTGGTTTCTCTGATGCTGGAAATTTATACCCTACTTGTCCAAATTGCCCTAGCTTCATTTGAATTCAACAAATTTAGTCTTTTAAAATCCTTCCCACTGGGTGATAGCCTCTTACTGTCTATATGTGCAGCTTAGGATGGATATCAGAATGCCATATGTTGAATCTCTTATGAAGATGATTATCTATTACTCATCTTTCTGGAGGCCAAGAAATCCAGATGTAAAGATCTCAGGGAGTTCATTTCATGCTGAGGACTGTCTTTCAGACCATTCTCTTCCTGATACTCTGTGATGGTAGCCTTCTTCAGCTCATGTTTCTGGAGATAGAGACCATGATAACAATCTGGTATTTACTTTGCTAATATTAGATCCTCTGTGAAGCTTCACACTCATGGCACCCTATGTTAGCAATATGCACCTACCCGAAGTTCGAACCTTTACCACCCTATATGTCTTAGGGCTTCAACACTGAATCCTACCTTCCTTTGACGTAATTACTTCCTTTGACGTAATTAGATAAAAATGCTTTTTTTTTTTCTTTCTTTTTTTTTTTTTACTTTTAAGAAGAAACGCTTCATCTAAGAAGGAAAATTGGGTGACATAGTTAGAATGAGGTCTCTAGATTGATTCAGTTGGGAAGACCCCATAATTGCAAATAGGTAATTGTAGTAGTGGGCAGTTACTACACCAGATATAAAAACTTGCCCCAAGTTCCATCAGAAACTCAGAGAATGGATTCTCCAGTTCATTCCTGGACATACGACAAGAATAAAGGAAAATGCCCAGATGTGGAGCCCAGTGAACAAGCCAGACAAAGGTTCTCTCCTCAAGTTGTCAGCCAGACAACAGGTGTTGTCAAAGAAACAAAGATTTATATGTTAGAGACTCTGCCTCCCACCAAGGTACCTCCCCTACCCCTTGGACCTCTCTCTTGTGGCTTTTTTATTATTTTGATTAGTGTTTTATAATAAACAGGGCAAATCATTGTGCAGTATCTAACTGGATTTAAGAAGCACCTTTCAGCCAAGAATTCTAAAGGCCTTTACTTTCCCAATAAAGACATTTGAATTGTGAATGCTTCCCTCTTTCCTATGGGGTATGAGGACTAACATCAGAAGGTGAAGGAATTGTTGAAGGTTCAATACAGTTTGATAGAGGGAAGATAGCTTCCCTCTATCAAACACACAGATATATAGCCCCCCCACACACATATGCACCTGCACATGCACACACATATACAGATACACACACACAAACACACACATACATGCACTCAGACATGCATACAGACAGACACACAGAGCCTTAGTTTGGGTTTTATTTCTGTGAAGGGACTAAATGATCAAGGCAACTCTTTTTTGTTCTTTGTTTTAAAGATTTGTTTATTTTATGTATATGAATACTTTATCTGCATGTATACCTGAATGCCAGAAAAGGGAATCAGAATCCATTATAAATGGTTGTAAGCCAACATGTAGTTGTCAGGAATTGAACTCAGGATCTCTGGAAGAGCAACCAATGCCCTTGACTGCTTAGACAACTCTCAAGTCCTCCAAGGCAACTCTTATAAAGGAAAACATTTAATGAAGGCTGATTACAATTTTACACATTCAGTCCATTATCCTCATGGCAGGAAGCATGGCATCATTCAGATAGATATAGTACTAGAAGAGCTGAAAGTCTCACAGGCAGAAGACTAGAGGACTTTTCCAGAGGACTATTCCACACTGGGTGGAACTTAAATACTAGAAGACATCAAAGCTTAAGCCCAGGATGACACACTTCCTCCAACAAGACTACACCTTTTCCAAAAAGGCCATGCATCCTCATAGTGCCACTCCCCATGGGCCAAGCATTCAATTATGTGAGTCTATGGGAACTAAACGTATTCAAACAAAATACACAAACACATACACACATATACACACACACAGACACACACACACTCACAGACACACACATTTACACACACTCATTCACAGACACATATTCACTCACACACTCAAATGAGACACACACGTATACAGAGAGAGAGAGAGAGAGAGAGAGAGAGAGAGAGAGAGAGAGAGAGAGAGAGAGAGAGTACAAATATAAACTGGAACTATAACACATCACACAGTTGGTCAATAAAATATCAAAGGCTTAGATCTGGTTAACATGCAACTCAGCTTCATTGTAACCTCTGTGATGCTGTAAAAATCTCATCCTTCTCAGTATTCATTTTAAGATGAAACTCTGAGGCTGAGTGCTATCAGAAAACTGAACATTCCAGTCACTACACTAGAAGCTTTGAAAATAGTCAATTTTTATAGCAAACCTTCAAACCTAGGAATATTTTCTTCTTCCTGTTACTGATATGAAGCCTCACCTTGAATAATAAATTTCTTTCATAAAGTCACTGCTAAAGTAGGAGAGTTATGATATAAACAAAGACCCATTTAGCTTCAGATATTTATATGGTTAATCCAATCATTGAACAAGTTATCTTACAGTTTATCTACGACGCTGCTGGAGGTATGATGGGAAGCTAGCCTCCCTTGTGGAAACTACAATGTTGTAGGGGGTTATTAATCATCTGAGTAGAACTAGATCTGTGCAACAACCCTGTGTGCAATATGAAACTTGTTAAAAATTTACTGGAATATTACTCAGCTTTGGAAAAGATTACATCTAATGTGTAGTTTAATGAAATCCTAGACATTCATCAATTGCATGTGGGTAGGACTTTACACCAGTATGTACACAGGCTCTGGAATAAAAGAAACTACAGAAGGCAGAACAAGACAAAATTCAGATTGGCTTTCCAGACATAAAACTTGCATGACCAGTTTATGAGCATAAAGATGATTTTAAGTATTGGACTAAAATAAGATAGTGACATGAATAGGATTTAATTTTAAATTCTCTCTCTAATTTTGTGTATATGCCTGTGTGTGTTTGTGTGTGTGTGTGGTCTGCAAATCTGTGGGGGGACTAGAAGATCATAGCAGTATTTATTTCAGTATACCCAGATAAAAATGATGAAATGAGAGTTAGGCTAGATGAGTGGCTCTGCAGATGACATTGAGATAATTCGTTGAACAACAAGGCTTAGAAATAGACTCAATGCCCATGCATAGCATCAAAAAGATAGATAATGTAAAGGCTCACAACTGGGCTTTTTGCACTTGATGCAAAGTGGTGCTGCCCACTTAAATCAGAGATATGGAAAGAAGGGGTGGGTTTATTTAGTTTCAAGTGGAAGTGGATATATTGGTTTTATTACAAATATTATCACAAAGATCCCAACACACACACACACACACACACACACACACACACATGTCTGCCATATGTTTTCTTTGGTTCTGTTAAGAAACATCTCCTGTTCCTCAATTGCTGGTCTGTTTCCATCTCAGAAACTGCTTTGACAAATACAATGTGGCAGAAATGAGATCTCAGTCCTTGTGAGACTAGACCCTTAGAGGATTTGTGGGATCTGCTTTCCTTTCCCCTAGGCATTTGGAAAATGGTTTTGACCTATAGAGGAAAAGAGGCAACAGAGAGTAAAGGAAAATTCTGGGAAATCAATAAACAGGTAGCATTAGCTGACATGTGTAAGGATAGATTAGGTCTTTTAGCCTACTGCATTGCTGCCAAGGAGCCTCCTGGGAAACTCAAGAGGAAACTCTCAACCAACCCCCACATCTGGAAGAAATAAGAAATTGCTGTTTTAGCTGCTAGCTTGCATCATTGGTCGTGCCTCAATGATCGGCATATACAAGGGTGAGGAGAGATGAGATAAACTTTGCACATTTTTCTTGTGAGATGTCTCAAAAATATCTGCTGAAGGACACAGAAGTTCTGAACGTTCTCATCTAAGTTTCTTTCCTAGGTGATGAGCATGTGTTCAATCACTGGTAGGGAACACTGAGGCAATAGCAGGCAGTCATCTCAATCAAAATCCCATTGAATATGTGTTAAGATAACCTAGATGAAGTAAAATAATTTTCTTAACATCTGCACTGTCTTGGTTAACCCTTGAGGACATCGGTACAGGGGGAAAGTTCCTGTACAGAACACCAATAGCTTATGCTCTAAGATCAAGAATTGACAAATGGGACCTCATAAAATTACAAAGTTTCTGTAAAGCAAAGGACACCATCAAAAGGACAAATCGGCAACCAACAAATTGGGAAAAGATCTTTACCAACCCTACATCAGATAGAGGGCTAATATCCAATATATACAAAGAACTCAAGAAGTTAGACCCCAGAAAACCAAATAACCCTATTAAAAAATGGGTTACAGAGTTAAACAATGAATTCTCACCTGAAGAACTTCGGATGGCAGAGAAACATCTTAAGAAGTGCTCAACTTCACTAGTCATCAGGGAAATACAAATCAAAACAACCCTGAGATTTCACCTTACACCAGTCAGAATGGCTAAGATTAAAAACTCAGGAGACAGCAGATGTTGGCGAGGATGTGGAGAAAGAGGAACACTCCTCCCCTGCTGGTGGGGTTGCAAATTAGTACAACCACTCTGGAAATCAGTCTGGCAGTCCCTCAGAAAACTGGGCATGTCACTTCCAAAAGATCCTGCTATACCACTCCTGGGCATATACCCAGAGGATTCCCCAGCATGTAATAAGGATACATGTTCCACTATGTTCATAGCAGCCCTATTTATAATAGCCAGAAGCTGGAAAGACACAGGTATCCCTCAACAGAGGAATGTATGCAAAAAATGTGGTATATCTACACAATGGAGTACTATTCAGCCATTAGAAACAATGAATTCCTTATTGCATGCTGAAGAATCCTCTGGATATATGCCCAGTAGTGGTATAACAGGGTCCTCAGGAAGTGACATGCCCAGTTTTCTGAGGAACCGCCAGACTGATTTCCAAAGTGGTTGCACCATCTTGCAATCCCACCAGCAGTGGAGGAGTGTTCTTCTTTCTCCACATCCTCGCCAACACCTGCTGTCTCATGAGTTTTTGACCTTAGCCATTCTGACTGGTGTGAGGTGAAATCTCAGGGTTGTTTTGATTTGCATTTCCCTAATGATTAATGATGTTGAACATTTCTTAAGGTGTTTCTCAGCTCTCCGAAGTTCTTCATGTGAAAATTCTTTGTTTAGCTCTGTACCCCACTTTTTAATGGGGTTATTTGGATCTCTGGGTTCTACTTTCTTGAGTTCTTTGTATATATTAGATATTAGCCCTCTGTCGGATTTAGGGTTGGTGAAGATCCTTTCCCAGTCTGTTGGTTGACGTTTTGTCCTTTTGAGGACACATGCTCCACTATGTTCATAGCAGCCCTATTTGTAATAGCCAGAAGCTGGAAAAAACCTAGATGTCCTTCAACGGAGGAATGGATAGAAAAAATGTGGTATATTTACACAATGGAGTATTATTCAGCCATTAGAAACAATGAATTCATGAAATTCTTAGACAAATGGATGGAGCTGGAGAACATCATACTAAGTGAGGTAACCCAGTCTCAAAAGATCAATCATGGTATGCACTCACTGATAAGTGGATATTAGCCTAGAAACTTTGAATACCCAGGACATAATCCACAAATTAAATGATGTCCAAAAAGAATGGAGGAGTGGACCCTGGTTCTGGAAAGACTCAGTGCAAGAGTATAGGGGAATTCCAGAACAGGGAAGTGGGAAGGGGAAGATGGAAGAATAGGGGGACTGAAGAGGGCTTCTGGGACTTGCGGGGAGTGGGGACCCAGAAAAGGGGAAATCATTTACAATGTAAATAAAAAAATAAATAAAAAACAAAGAAAGAAACAATGAATTCATGAAATTCTTAGGCAAATGGATGGAGCTGGAGAACATCATACTAAGTGAGGTAACCCAGTCACAAAAGATCAATCATGTTATGCACTCACTAATAAGTAGATATTAGCTTGGAAAACTGGAATATGCAAAATATAATTCACACGTCAAATGAGGTACAAGAAGAACAGAAGAGTGGCCCCTAGTTCTGGAAAGACCCAGTGTAGCAGTATTAGACAAAACCAGAACAGGGAAGTGGGAAGGGATGGGTGGAAGAACAGAGGGAGGGAAGTGGGCTTATGTGACTTTCGGGGAGTGGGGAACCAGAAAAGGGGAAATCATTTGAAATGTAAATAAAAAATATATAGAATAAAATTTAAAAAAAAAGAAGCCCAGATTTTAAATTAATACCTGTGGACGGTTCCATAATTAAAATTTGTGAGAAGGGGTTGGAGAGATGGCTCAGCATTCTGAGCCAGCATTAGGACCTGGCTTTTGATCCCACATAGTGTTGAAAACAGAGAAAAAGTTCATCAGTAGTAAGAAGAGACAAACTAGCAATCCTGAGTTCATTGAACAACCATCATTTGATGACTGTCTTTATAAAAATGGTATTAGTTTCATGATTTGATTTTTCTCTATGTATTAAAATGATCATCCTACTTTTATTATTTTTATGAGCATATTACTGTTTTTTTTTGTGTGTTTCTTTTAAACCAGCCTCATAATCCTGAGATAAATCCCACTAGTCACAGAGTATGCAGTCTGGCAATCTGATACTTCAGCTCATATTGCTAATATTTTGTTGAAAATTTTGTATGGACATTTCTAACAGATCTTAATAGGAAGCTTGTTTTTTTAATCTCTTGTTATATTCCTCTCACACTTTGCCATTTTAATAATATTGGCGTCAGAATAAGATTGGCCCATATAGTTA
The DNA here is from genome assembly GCF_947179515.1 of Apodemus sylvaticus. Classification (NCBI taxonomy): domain Eukaryota; kingdom Metazoa; phylum Chordata; class Mammalia; order Rodentia; family Muridae; genus Apodemus; species Apodemus sylvaticus. The sequence continues at coordinate 131,140,556 of NC_067472.1, read as the reverse complement.
CTTTCCATGCTTTTTAATATCCACAGTGGACTTCAATCCAGGAATATTATTTGGGAGCAAGGTCTCAATTAGGTAAGCATGTCTGAATGACAAGAAGTCATCCAAATCCCAATGTTCATCTACTTGAATATAACCCAACCTCTGCTTGTGCTCCTGGACAGGGCTTCCAGCATGCTAGGTCAGTATGGTTTCTAGCTGATGATGCTCCTCCAAAGACACTATTTGTCTGTGTTTGGAATTCTGCCATCCTGATGGCTTCTGTAACAACCCAGTGATGTCACTCCTTTTCTCCAGAGAGTCCCATAAAATGTGTTTTATTCCAATCTGAGGCAGGTAAGCCAAAAGAGAGGGCTGCTCTCAACTTCTCTCACAGTGTTCTGTCCATGCTAACTCAGTTAGCCCTAGACTACAGATTTAAGAACACAGGAAATTCTAACATTAAAGGATGACATTTGCCTTGCCATGGTTTATTGAAAGAGTAGATGTCACTGGAATATTGTGAGAAGCTATGAATTAAAACATACGAAGAGTACCAAAGATGGGTGAGAAAAAGCGGGGTACATGCTATAGCTATGCCTCTCAGCTCCAGAAGTGTGGAACAGATTATCGAGAAAAGACACAGCAAGAGATTAGTGGCTCAGATTTGTTCATCAAATCATATTCAACAGGAAGACTAAGAATTTTGGATGCCTCCACTTTATGATCCTTTATTTTTCTGACTATTTTCGCAAAATGATTCCATGAGAAATTCTCACCTGTCTCTGGGTTCTAGAAAGAAATTTCTGTTTGCCACATGTATTATTATGTCTTTTAACTTTAGATGTAAAAATTGTGTGTGTGTGTGTGTGTGTGTGTGTGTGTACTTCACTTCTATCCAACTCTATATGTCTCTCTATAATGGCACTTACTGATTCTAAGTACGAAAAATGCATAAGCAGTATTTCTACTCTCCTTGGCAGTGATCTCTTTAACAGTTTAACAATAAAATTTGCTGCTGTTGGGACTGTTGTACTTTTTACAATTTTCTCTTGAGAACTTCTTTTTTTAAATATTTTTATTTTCTATATTATTTGTTTACATTCCAAATGATTTCTCCTTTCCCAGATCCCCTCTCCCCATATGTCCCATAAACCTTCTTCTCTCCATCCCTTCTCCAATCATCTCCATTCTTTTTCTCTGTCCTTATATTCCCCTCCAATGCTAGATCAATCCTTTCCAGGATCAGGACCCTCTCCATACTTCTTCATGGGAATCATTTGTTATGCGATTTGTGCCTTGGATATTCACAGCTTCTGGGCTAATTAATATCCACTTATCAGAGATTGCATTCCATGTGTATTCTTTTGTGATTGGGTTACCTCACTTAGGATGATATTTTGCAGATCAAACCATTTGCCTAAAAATTTTGTGAATTGATTGTTTCTAATTGCTGAGTAGTATTCCATCGTGTAAATATACCACATTTTCTGTATCCATTCCTCCTTTGAGGGATATCTGGATTCTTTCCATCTTCTAGCTATTATATGGCTGCTATGAACATAATGGAACATGTGTCTTTATTGCATGCTGGCGAGTCCTTTGGGTATATGCCCAGGAAGGGTATAGCAGGGTTCTCCGGAAGTGTCATGTCCAGTTTTCTTTTTTTTTTTTTTCTGTATTATAGTTGGACTTTTATTGTGGAAAGCTGTTGGATTTTTCTTTTTTTTAATATTTATTTTCTCTTTATTCGATATATTTTTTTATTTACATTTCAAATGATTTCCCCTTTTCTGGTTCCCTACTCCCCAAAAGTCACATAAGCCCCCTTCCCTCCCTCTATTCTCCCACCCATCCCTTCACACTTCCCTGTTCTGGTTTTGTCGTATACTAATACACTGGGTCTTTCCAGAACTAGGGGCTACTCCTCCGTTCTTCTTGTACCTCACTTGAAGTGTGGATTATGTTTTGCATATTCCAGTTTACCAAGCTAATATCCACTTATTAGTGAGTGCATACCATGATTGATCTTTTGAGACTGGGTTACCTCACTTAGTTCTCCAGCTCCATCCATTTGCCTAAGAATTTTATGAATTCATTGTTTCTAATGGCTGAATAGTACTCCATTGTGTAGATATACCACATTTTTTGCATCCATTCTTCTGTTGAGGGATACCTGGGTTCTTTCCAGCTTCTGGCTATTATAAATAGAGCTTCTATGAACATAGTGGAGCATATATCCTTATTACATGCTGGGGAATCCTCTGGGTATATGCCCAGGAGTGGTATAGCAGGATCTTTCGGAAGTGACATGCCCAGTTTTCTGAGGAACCGCCAGACTGATTTCAAAAGTGGTTGTACCATCATACAGCCCCACCAACAGTGGAGGAGTGTTCCTCTTTTTCCACATCCTCACCAACACCTGCTGCCTCCTGAGTTTTTGATCTTAGCCATTCTGACTGGTGTAAGGTGAAATCTCAGGGTTGTTTTGATTTGCATTTCCCTAATGACTAATGATATTGAACACTTCTTAAGGTGCCTCTCGGCCATCCAAATTTCTTCAGGTGAAAATTCTTTGGTCAGATCTGTACCCCATTTTTAATAGGGTTATTTGGTTCCCTGGGGTCTAACTTCTTGAGTTCTTTGTATATATTGGATATTAGCCCTCTATCAGATGTGGGGTTGGTGAATATCCTTTCCCAATTTGATGGATGCCATTTTGTCCTTTTAACAATGTCCTTTGCAATACAGAATCTTTGTAATTTTATGAGGTCCCATTTGTCAATTCTTGATCTTAGAGCATAAGTTATTGGTATTCTGTTCCAGAACTTTTCCCCTGTGCCCATGTCCTCAAGGGTCTTCCCCAGTTTCTTTTCTATTAGTTTCAGTGTGTCTGGTTTTACATGGAGGTCCTTGATCCACTTGGAGTGAAGTTTAGTACATGGAGATAAGAATGGATCAATTCGCATTCTTCTGCATGCTGACCTCCTATTGATCCAGCACCATTTGTTGAAAAGGCTATCTTTTTTCCACTGGAGGTTTTCAGCTCCTTTGTTGAAGATCAAGTGACCATAGGTGTGTGGATTCATTTCTGGATCTTCAATTCTATTCTATTGGTCCACTTGTCTGTCACTGTGCCAATACCATGCAGTTTTTAACACTATTGCTCTGTAGTATTGCTTGAAGTCAGGGATACTGATTCCCCCAGAATTTCTTTTGTTGTTGAGAATAGTTTTAGCTATCCTGGGTTTTTTTGTTATTCCAGATGATTTTGAGAATTGCTTTTTCTAAATCTGTGAAGAAGTGAGTTGGGATTTTGATGGGGATTGCATTGAATCTGTAGATCACTTTTGGCAAGACGGCCATTTTAACTATATTAATCCTGCCAATCCTCGAGCATGGCAGATTTTTCCATTTTCTGGGGTCTTCTTCGATTTCCTTCTTCAGAGACCTGAAGTTCTTGCCATATAGGTCTTTCACTTGTTTGGTTAGAGTCACACCAAGATACTTTATATTGTTTGTGGCTATTGTGAAGGGTGTCATTTCACTAACTTCTTTCTCAGCCTGTTTATCCTTTGAGTATAGGAAGGCAACTGATTTGCCTGAGTTGATTTTATAACCAGCCACTTTGCTGAAGTTGTTTAGCAGCTGTAGGAGTTCTCTGGTGGAGGGTTTCAGGTCACTTAAGTAGACTATCATGTTATCTGCAAATAGTGATAATTTGACTTCTTCCTTTCCAATTTGTATCCCCTTGACCTCGTTATGTTGTCTAATTTCTCTAGCTAGAACTTCAAGTACTATATTGAAAAGATATGGAGAGAGTGGACAGCCTTGTCCAGTCCCTGATTTTAGTGGGATTGCTTCAAGTTTCTCTCCATTTAGTTTGATGTTGGCTACTGGTTTGCTGTATATTGCTTTTACTATGTTTAGGTATGGGCCTTGAATTCCTGTTCTTTCTAAGACTTTTAGCATGAAAGGATGCTGGATTTTGTCAAATTCTTTTTCTGCATCTAATGAGATGATCATATGTTTTTTTTTCTTTGAGTTTGTTTATGTAGTGGATAGCATTGATGGATTTCCTTATATTGAACCATCCCTGCATCCCTAGGATCAAGCCTACTTTATCATGTTGGATGATCGTTTTGATGTGTTCTTGGATTCAGTTGGCAAGAATTTTATTAAGTATTTTTGCATCAAGATTCATAAGGGAAATTGGCCTGAAGTTCTCTTTCTTTGTTGGATCTTTGTGTGGTTTTGGTATCAGCATAATTGTGGCTTCATAGAATGAGTTGGGTAGAGTTCCTTCTGTTTCTATTTTGTGGAATAGTTTGAAGAGTATTGGTGTTAGGTCTTCTATGAAGGTGTGATAGAATTCTGCACTGAAGCCATCTGGTCCTGTGCTTTTTTTGGTTGGGAGACTTTCTATGACCCTTTTTATTTCTTCGGGTGTTATGGGACTGTTTAGATGATCTATTTGATTCTGATTTAGTTTTGGTGTCAGATATCTGTCTAGGAAACTGTCCATTTCCTCCAGATTCTCCAGTTGTGTTGAATATAGGCTTTTGTAGTAGGATCTAATGATTTTTTTGAATTTCCTCAGTGTCTTGTTATAGCTCCCTTTACATTTCTAAGTTTGTTAATCTGTATACTGTCCCTTTGGTTAGTCTGGCTAAGGGTTTATATCTATCTTGTTGATTTTCTCAAAGAACCAGCTCCTGTTTTTTTTGATTCTTTGTATGGTTCTCTTTGTTTCTACTTGATTGATTTCGGCCCTGAGTTTGATGATTTCCTGCCTTCTACTCCTCCTGGGTGAAATAGCTTCTTTTTGTTCCAGGGCTTTCAGGTGTGTCATTAAGCTGTTAGTGTATGCTCTCTCCATTTTCTATTTGGAGGCACTCAGGGCTTTGAGTTTTCCTCTTAGCACTGCTTTCATTGTGTCGCAAAGATTTGGGTATGTTGTACCTTCATTTTCATTAAGTTCTAAAAAATCTTTAATTTCTTTTTTTATTTCTTCCTTGACCAAGGTATCATTGAATAGAATGTTGCTCTGTTTCCACGTATATGTGGGTTTTCTGTTGTTTTTGTTGCTATTGAAGACCACCTTTACTCCATAGTGATCTGATAGGAGGCATGGGATTAGTTCGATCTTCTTATATTTGTTGAGGTCTGTCTTGTGACCAATTATATGGTTGATTTTGGAGAAGGTACCATGAGGTGCTGAGGAAAAGGTATATTCTTTTGCTTTATGATAAAATGTTCTCTATATATATCTGTTAAATCTAATTGGTCCAAGGCTTCAATTAGTTTCACAGTGTCCCTGTTTAGTTTCTGTTTTCCTGATCGGTCCATTGAGGCAAGTGCAGTGTTGAAGTCCCCCGCAATTATTGTGTTAGGTACAATGTGTGCTTTGAACTTTAGTAAAGTTTCTTTTATGAAGAAGAAACTAAATGCAAGGGCACCATCATTCAGGATTGAGAGTTCTTCTTGTTGTATTTTTCCTTTGAATAGCAAGAAGTCCCTCAGAGTATATTCAGCATCTGAGATTCTTTCTTTTATCTCTTGTATGCTGTTGTTGATATTTGCATCTATGTCCCCTGATTTTTCCCAAGGTTTTCTATCTCCAAAGTTGTCTCCCTTTGAGTTTTCTTAGTTGTTTCTACTTCTGATTTTAGATCCTGGATGGTTTTGCTTAGCTCTTTCACTTGCTTGTTTATGTTTTCCTGTAATTCTTTAAGAGATTTTTGTGTTTCCTCTTTCTTGACCTCAGCCTGTTGACCAAAGTTATCCTGTAGTTCTTTAAGTGATTTTTGCGTTTCCTCCTTATTGGCTTTTTTATTCTCCTGAATTTCTTTCAATGATTTTTGTGTTTCCCTTGTAAGGGCTTCTAACTTTTGATCCATTTTCTCCTGAATTTCTTTAAATATGTCCTTCATGTGTTCCTGTACTAACATCATGACCAGTGATTTTAAATCCAAATCTTGTTTTTCTGGTGTGCTGGGGTATCCAGGACATGCTGTTAAAGGAGAATTGGGTTCAGATTCTGACATATTGCCTTGATTTTTGTTAGTGATGTTCCTGCATTTGCCTTTTGCCATCTAGTTCTCACTGGTGTTAGTTGGTCTTGTTGTCAATGCTGGACTCACCAGTGCAAGCTGCCTCTTCCTAGGTGGCCTCTGGTGCACAGCTGACCTCCTGCACTGTCTGGAGACAGGGTGCTGTAGCCCAGGCTGTTCAGATTCAGAAGCAGGCACTTGAAGGCTCCCACCCGGAGCCTGCTGGACTTACCAGAGCACACTGACTCCTCCCAGCTGGCCTCTGGGTGCCCCCCTGGCCTCTTGCAGGTCCTGGAGATGTGGTGTTGTAGCCCAGGCTGTTCTGGATCCTGAAGAGGAGATCTGAAGGCTCCTGCCAGAGGCCTCAGGACTGGAACCTGAGCTCTGTGGGGCCGGACCCACCAGAGCAAGCTGTGTCTTCCCAGTCTGCCTCCGGGTGCACACCAGGCTCTTGCACTTGCTGGAAACCAAGTGCTGTGGGCCAGGCTGTTCAGATCCCAAAGCAGACACCTGAAGCTCTTGAGAACTTCTAATAAAAACACTAAATTTATACTACAGTTTTCCAACTTTTCCTGTACCCTGATTCTCAAATTCAGAATCTTTTCTTTAATTAGTATTGCCATATGTATACAAAATACACCAAGTCCATTTAGCACTGCTTTTAGTTACATGTGTCCAGAACTAACTAACATCTTGGGATTTGACAACTCATATGCCAGCTTGTCCTGGAGGAAACAGATCCAACTTCTCTTAGCAGCCATTGGATACCTATAACTTTTCATGTATGAGTAGAACCTTATGAAATTTCCTGTAAATGACAAATTTTTAAAATTATTTTTGTGTTTTAGAGTTAAATAGCAACAATCATCCTACTTGTTTGTTTGTTTTATTTTTTGGGAAGTTGCAGAGTAGGTCAAGTGAAACTGTAAGATCAGTAGCTCTCAAGGCCCATTGCTTAGGCTGTCAACAATGTCATTTTTCTAGGTTTCTGTCTGAGGATTACCCGGCATGCAATAAGGGCACATGCTCCACTATGTTCATAGCAGCCATATTTGTAATAGCCAGAAGCTGGAAAGAACCCAGATGTCCTTCAATGGAAGAATGGATACAGGAAATGTGATATATTTACACAATGGAATACTACATAGCAATTAAAAACAATGAAATCATGAAATTTTTAGGTAAATGGTTGGAACTAGAAAATATCATCCTACGTGAGGTAACCCAATCAAAAAAGAACACACATGAAATTCAGTCACTGAGAAGTTGATATTAGCCCAGAAGCTCTGAATACCCAAGACACAATTTACATATCAAATGATTCCCAAAAAGAAGGAAGGAGAGGTCCCTGGTCCTGGAAAGGCTTGATCCAGCATTGGAGGGGAGTACCAGGACAGAGAAGTAGGAGGGGTTTGATTGGAGAATGGGTGGAAGGAAGAGGGCTTATCGGACTTATGGGGAAGAGGGAACCAGGAAAGGGAAAATCATTTGGAATGTAAACAAAGAATATAGAAAAAAAATTTGACAAAAAAAAATAAAGTAACTGGATCAAAGTTCTAAGATTATCAAATGTTCATGCCCAAACTAAATTTGATTAACTCAGGATCAATCTCTTCCCATTGAGGTTAATTGATCAGTTTCAAGTAATGATGATGAGAAATCATCATTACAAGCTAGTTGACCTGTTCGTCACTTATGGGGAAAATATACTACTGCACTATGACTAACAATAAAATGGGTAGGGGAATTTTCAAATGACCTATTAATAAGAAGGTAAATATAGACATGAATAACTTAAACCAACTAATATTTAAAAAGTATTGTTTAAAAAATGGCAAAGAAAACGTATGTACCTCGGTGATACTTGCGAATTTTCTGATTTATGAAATACTTTCTATTAGGTTTTGAGGCATAAAATATAATAATTGCTTATGTGGAGCCAAGAAATAGTGTTATGTTTAAAGGTAATTCTCACAAACAATTATACTATGTCCCACCAGGAATTGAAAGTAGGGCATAAACAGAACAATTTAGTTAAACAATATGGATTATTTGTGGTACATTTCCAAGATGGTAGTTCTCTAAAAGATGTGAGAATTTTAAATCTAGTGAAAAAAGAAAAAAGAAAGAAAAGCCATCTTTATTTTGAGAGAAAAATGTATATATTATCATGGTGGCCCAAATGGTCAATTTATGCAATAGGTTATCATAATTTCTCTCACTGTGATGACAATGATTTCAGTACAATTCTAATAGTGTCTGGATGTTGGCAGGGTTCAGCTCTGGTCCATGGTGCATTCCACGGGTCACCACTGATGCCAAGTAAGAGAAGGAAGGCTTGCAAAGTACTTAGAAATTCAGCAGGGCTCCCTGGGGTCTAACTTCTTGAGTTCGTTGAATATATTGGATATTAGCCCTCTATCAGATGTGGGGTTGGTGAATATCCTTTCCCAATTTGATGGTTGCTGTTTGGTCCTTTTAACAGTGTCCTTTGCCTTACAGAAACTTTGTAATTTTATGAGGTCCCATTTGTCAATTCTTGATCTTAAAGCATAAGTGATTGGTGATCTGTTCAGGAACTTTTCCCCTGTGCCCATGTCCTCAAGGGTCTTCCCCAGTTTCTTTTCTATTAGTTTCAGTGTGTCTGGTTTTACATGGAGGTCCTTGATCCACTTGGAGTGAAGTTTAGTACATGGAGATAAGAATGGATCAATTCGCATTTTTCTACATGCTGATCTCCAATTGAACCAGCACCATTTGTTGAAAAGGCTATCTTTTTTCCACTGGATGTTTTCAGCTCCTTTGTCAAAGATCAAGTGACCATAGGTGTGTGGATTCATTTCTGGATCTTCAATTCTATTCCATTGGTCCACTTATCTGTCACTGTGCCAATACCATGCAGTTTTTAACACTATTGCTCTGTAGTATTGCTTGAAGTCAGGGATACTGATTCCCCCAGAATTTCTTTTGTTGTTGAGAATAGTTTTAGCTATCCTGGGTTTCTTGTTATTCGAGATGAATTTGAGAATTGCTTTTTCTAACTCTGTGAAGAACTGAGTTGGGATTTTGATGGGGATTGCATTGAATCTGTAGATCGCTTTTGTCAAGATGGCCATTTTAACTATATTAATCCTGCCAATCCAGGAGCATGGCAAATTTTTCCATTTTCTGAGGTCTTCTTCGATTTCCTTCTTCAGAGACCTGAAGTTCTTGTCAAATAGATCTTTCACTTGTTTGGTTAGAGTCACACCAAGATACTTTATATTGTTTGTGGCTATTTTGAAGGGTGTCATTTCCCTAACTTCTTTCTCAGCCTGCTTATCCTTTGAGTATAGGAAGGCAACTGATTTGCTTGAGTTGATTTTATAACCAGCCACTTTGCTGAAGCTGTTTATCAGCTGTAGGAGTTCTCTGGTGGAGGTTTTCGGGTCACTTAAGTAGACTATCATGTTATCTGCAAATAGTCATAATTTGACTTCTTCCTTTCCAATTTGTATCCCCTTGACCTCCGGGTACAGATCTTAACAAAGAATTTTCACTTGAAGAATTTCGGATGGCCGAGAGGCACCTTAAGAAGTGCTCAACATCATTATTCATTAGGGAAATGCAAATCAAAACAACCCTGAGATTTCTCCTTACACCAGTCAGAATGGCTAAGGTCAAAAACTCAGGAGACAGCAGGTGTTGGCCAGGATGCGGAGAAAGAGGAACACTCCTCCACTGCTGGTGGGGCTGTAAGATGGTACAACCACTGTGGAAATCAGTCTGGAGGTTCCTCAGAAAACTAGACATGAGACTTCCAGAGGACCCTGATATACCTCTCCTGGGCATATACCCAAAGGATTCCCCGGCATGCAATAAAGACTCATGCTCCATTATGTTCATAGCAGCCTTATTTATAATAGCCAGAAGCTGGAAAGAACCCAGATGCCCCTCAAAGGAGGAATGGATACAGAAAATGTGGTATATTTACACAATGGAATACTACTCAGCAATTAGAAACAACGAATTCACAAAATTTTTAGGCAAATGGTTTGATCTGCAAAATATCATCCTAAGTGAGGGAACCCAATCACAAAAGAATACACATGGAATACAATCTCTGATAAGTGGATATTAATTAGCCCAGAAGCCCTGAATACCCAAGGCACAAATTGCATAACAAATGACTCCCATGAAGAAGTATGGAGAGGGTCCTGATCCTGAAAAGGATTGATCTAGCATGGGAAGGGAATATAAGGACAGAGAAAAAGGAGGGAGGTGATTGGAGAAGGGATGGTGAGAAGAAGGTTTATGGGACATATGGGGAGGGGGGATCCGGGAAAGGGGAAATCATTTGGAATGTAAACAAAGAATATAGAAAATAAAAATATTAAAAAAAAAAGAAATTCAGCAGGAAAGTGGTTAAGGGAACCAACTTTGTCACTGGCTAAGCATCTGACACTTTCTTCACAGTGTGGTTTTAGGGAACTAACTCCAATTTTCAGTCCTCAATTCTCTCTTTAGAATATGCAAAAGTACCTGTCAGTACATGACACATAGATGTTCATGCATAAGAGCAAACATCATGAAGGTCATCAAAGTGATGCTTACAAGGCTATGGTGCTTTGAGAAGGATCAGAGCTTTTGCTTGGTTCAAAATGATCTTGCTTCTGCTTAAAGCTGAGGTGTTTTTCTGCCTTATTCATCTAGATGGAGTAAATTAAACTACAAACAATATCCAGGATCCAGAAAGAAGAGACTGGGATTGGCGTGAGCTTGAAAGATGGCCATGCTCAGTTGAATTAAGCTTTCAGAAAGAGGTCCTATCCCACTAGTTTGGCACACATTAAGCTAAGAAGTTAAATTCTACAGCTAGAATGAATTTGGGATAAAAAGAACTAGATCAATAGGAATGCCTAGAGCTCACTGGATTTATTAAGTAGAATTCCACTATCATTAACTGGTCTAGCTATTAGGAAAAAGCTAGCATCTAGGGTGTCCAGTCAGAGAGTTCTTTATCAATGGGTCATGTCATCCAAACCTGGCACAATTTACTAGACCATTGATGAGCATCAAACAGAATGGTGAGGATCTATAGTCTGCTCAAAACGCCAGAAAATTCTTTTAAGAACAACCATAGTGCTGAGAAGTAAAATTTGGACCTGGTTTTAGAAAGAGATAAATAGTCTTATGTGCGTGCATTCATTAACATTAAAAGAAATTCATAACAAAGTTGTAAATAATGATAATATGATATTGAGAAATAGTAACTCACATTTGTAATGGTGAAAGACAGGGTGATCAATAAATATTTATATTACTCTTATAGTATTGTGCCCTAACACCAATATATACTAGAAAAATCTAATAGTAAGTATTAAAAAGTTTTATATATAAATTGGGATTTTTAATGTAAACTTGAAAATTACAAAAATATACCTGACTCTGAGTTCTGTAAAAATTAACTGTCCAGAGTAGATTTTTTCCTCTTCAGTGCATCATTTTTGTGAAGTGTTAGCTACTACTACATCAACTATGACCAACTAGATAAATAGATGAATTCTCTTTATTCTGAGGATGCTTCAGGAAAGTGAACTTAGGAAGTGAAATACTGATCGCACAGATTGTCACTGAATAGACTTAGAGAACTATGAAGTTTGGGATGTACAAATTGCTCAGGAGCTCTTCTTGTAGGCAATATGATAAGGGATTTATTTATTTATTTATTTATTTATTTATTTATTTATTCTTTTTAATTTGTTTACATCTATTTATTCTTAAATCTCCACAACTTTTATCAGAACAGATACCAGTGAGTCTGCTTACAGATGAATAGTCTGATATCTTGCTTCAATGGTTTAGCTCTTGCTGTTTAATTCAACTGAAATTCAGTAACTTCAGCATTACTGGCTTTGAGGACAGACAGAAATACCCTGTATGACTACTGTGTGGGCTTTCTTAAGCAAAGTGGGAATGATGATATTGGAAAGCTCAATACACCTGGTCATCTATAATGACACCATTTTGCACCTGGCTGGTGCCTCCTATTTACATGTAGAACCAGAGCTTCCTTATTGTGTTGGTCAGACCCTCTTAATGATCAGTTACACCCTCCAGGCTGGGCAATGAGCCATTTTTGGGGACTAGGCCATGTTTCTTATGACTTCCCTTTCTAAAAGTCAGAATATCACTTCTCTTAGTAAAGGAGTTCATAAAGCCAAACTAGATTTGGAGTGGTAAGTGAATAAGTGAGTGAGTGAGTGAGACAGACAGACAAACAGACAGACTGACTGACTGACTGACTGACTGACATACGCACAAACACACACTCACAGAGTGGTGGGGAGGGAGGGGGAGTAAGAGAGAGAGAGAGAGAGAGAGAGAGAGAGAGAGAGAGAGAGAGAGACAGAGAGACAGAGACAGAGAGAGACTGAGAGAGAATTAACTAGTCACTGTGTATCATTGAGAAGACTTTCTTTTTTTTTATTTTTATCACTTATTTATTTACATTTCAAATGTTATCCCCTTTCCTGTTTCCCCTCTGCAAACCCACTATCCCATCCCCCCTTACCCTGCCTCTATGATGGTGCTCCCCTATCCACCCATCTACTCCTGCCTCACTACCCTAGCATTCCCATACAATGAAATATTGAGCCTTCACAGGACTCAATAAATGGGGCTGTCACTCTCTTAAAGACTTTCAAACAAATTATTTGACATCTTTTAAAAAGCCACACCCATTAACCTACTTCAAAACCCACTTCATTAAATTTCCTGTAAAATAAACTCCAGGAAGCATGTAATTTTGCTGATTTGAGCTCCGATTCTGATAGGCAAAGTCAGGTGATTTAATTTAAAACTTTATCTAGGTAACTTCCTTTATACAATGTTCTCCAGGATTAAATTTCTCGAAAACAATAAACTATTTCTACCAAAAATATGTTAATTCAACTGATTAAAGACATTCAACTCAAAGCATTATCAAAAAATCTCACAGGGAGTTTGCCAGAGCAAGCAGTGTATAATAGGATTTGCATGATTCTGAAGCCTAGTGTCCATCCCAGGGACAAGAACTGCATTCTCATCTTTCACCACAGCCACCAGGCATCAGAGATCTGGAACAGATAGGCATGTCCCCAAGAGTGGGCCACATCATACATCTGGGATGTTAATATGCCAGCATTGAAAGTCCTCTTGCTTGTAGTTGCAGAAACTCCGAGTAAATCTTATATATTTCTCTCTGCACTGTGAGGCATAAAAGTGTCCACTGATCTGAGAATATTCAGAAGGAACTCCAACTGTGATGCTAATGCTAATCCCATGATCAAAACAACGATATGGGAGGGAGCCACCACCAGGATTTCCGTGATTAATCCATGTAATAGGACAGACATAGATGAACAGGTTTGGAAGAACCAAAAGAGGTGAATGGGACAAATACTCCACAGTAGGGAGGAAAATGTTACTTGTTAATTTTTCCCCCATCTCCCAGTGGAAATAATGAGAAATTAGAGCAGAAATCATTGTAAAAGGCTATCCCTATGAAACCGTTTTAAATAAAAAATAATGAGGACAGAGCTAATTTACTTAGCTAATTATCACATGCATTTCACATCAGCCCAAAAGCAACCAGAACCCATTAGTCACACACCCTGCCGTTCTCATCAAGCAGTTCATGAATGGGGACAAACCTGGAACTTGGCTTTGCAGAAATGAATCTACCCTCTTCAAAAGGCATAATCCCCATGAGCCTCCCTGGAGTGCTCTGTGCTGTGTGTCCATGCTTCCTGGGAGCCTTCAGGAGCAGCCAAGGTCTTCATCTTCACCCTTTTCTCTTTGCCTCCCAGGGTGCTGGAGGTACAAGGTTCATCACTTTACATCATTTAATTCATCTCATTAGTGAGTGAATGAAATCTCAGTCTTTAGACTCTATTCTGCTATAGGCTTTGTAACCTTAACTTAGTTTGATCTGATCCTATGAAGGGATAAAGTTGGAAAATTCTTTCTCACTGTGCTTATATACCTGTATGTATGTAGGTGGTATAATTAATACTGGATCTGACAAGCATTAGTATCCATTCATTCATTTATTCATGCATCCATCCAGTTAAGCAGTTACTACTATGTAACTTAGATCTTATGATTCATTAGGAAGTGAGGAAGGAGGAAAGAAATCCCTGTATTTAATGAACTTGTTATATGGAATAGGAAAAAATCTCTGAGGTAAGAATGCAGTGTGACACATTATGACATGGTAGCTACATCACAAAAAAAGTGGAGCAAGAGATTCACCAAACAATGAGATCAAGATAAATAATTTCTGCATTGAGAAGACTGAGAAGAATAAGGATTAAGAACAATAGATATCCTGCCTGGTCTTGTAGACAAATGAAAGACAATAAACAAATTATATAAATGTTATAGTGGCAAGTCTTTTCCATGTTTGGATATAGCTTTTCTAGAAGAGATAGTGCAGATACATTCAAGGTATACCTTATTATTCCTAGTTTTGTGCATGGGCCAACATGTTTTCCAGCTGCTAGGTACTCTCCAGAACTGTAGTGTCTCAGCCCAGACCTCATGAATTTTACCAAGTGTGTATTTTACCAAGTTTGATGATACTTACTGGTACAAACCAGGAGAAGTAGCAGTCTATGGCACACAGTACCCAGTAGGTAACAGGTTAGTCAGGAAATAATAAAAATGGTAAGTATCATATAACAAAGCTTCTTGTCTGTGATGGACAAAACCCTGCCAGGATGCAGTTTTAATTTTTAATTTTCTATATTCTTTGTTTACATTCCAAAAGCTTTCCCCTTTCCCAGTCCCCCCACCCCCACCCCATAGGTTTGTAATTGTGTGAGAAAACCTTCAGTGTTTGCTTGTTTGTGTGCCAACAACAAAGGGTCTGCCTGAAAGTATTTCTAAGCCTGATTGCCACAGTTTTAGATAGATTTGACTATACATTATCTTCTTTGTTTAAGGAAGCTAGTAAGCTGCTATTCTATGACGTTTCTTCATTCTTCATCACTGTTTGATTTTTTCTTTTTACTTTATTTTTCTTGCCCATTTGCTTTAATTACAGATCTTCAAAGTAGACTATAACAACCCACGATTCCAGATTATAATTACTACAGTAGATCCCAGAAGATGAAAATGTTAATTCTAGGCTTCTGGGATTAAGGATAGACTCTGAAGGTCTTGGGATTTGGAGAATATAAACCTTTATCTTTGAAATTCATGATTACAAATGCTTGAGATAAACGGCTTCACCTAAGCATGAACAAATGAGAACAAGAGACTGACATGCAAACCATGCAAACTCAAGTGCTCCCACCCTGGGTTAAAACTTCCTGGGTTCTCTGGAAAAAGAATCAGAAAAACAGCTTACTCTAAATTCTAGGGAAGGGATTCTGCATCCCAGCTTCTAGAACGAAACTTGGGCTTCCACAGACATGGCAAGAAGATCTCAACTTTTCTCCTGGGTTTCTATCATCTTTTCAGATATGTCAGGTCTCTATCATTTTATGTCCTCATTTTCTTTTTGTTCCTATGATGAATTACTTTGACCAAAAGCAACTCAGAGAGGAAAAGTGTGTATTGGACCGACATTTCCAATTCACAATCCATCATCCAGGTAAGCCAAGGCAGAAATTAGGGATAGCACTGATCACAGTAAACTCAGCCATCCTATCCTAATTAAGAATTTTAACCCCCCACCCCCAAGGCCATACTCTTGGAAGCAATAATACACTGAAGGTTCTCTTCCTAAAAGTATAAAGTTGAGAACCAAGATTAGTTATCATATACAATGAAGGAAAGAATTCCTGCTATTTCCAAGTGTATTAGTGAGGATTTTACTTAGGATTTTACTGCTGTGAACAGTCACCATGACCAAGGCAACTCTCTAAACAGTCCGATAATGCCTAAAGAAATAGAAGGAGTCATAGAAAGTCTTCCAACCAAAAAAAGCACAGGACCAGATGGCTTCAGTGCAGAATTCTACCAGACCTTCAAAGAAGAGTTAACACCAATACTCTTCAAACTATTCCACAAAATAGAAACAGAAGGAACACTACCCAATTCCTTCTACGAAGCCACAATTACGCTGATACCAAAGCCACAAAAAGATCCAACAAAGAAAGAGAACTTCAGACCAATTTCCCTTATGAACATAGATGCAAAATTACTCAATAAAATTCTTGCCAACCGAATCCAAAAACACATCAAAACGATCATCCACCATGATCAAGTAGGCTTTATCCCGGGAATGCAGGGTTGGTTCAACATACGGAAATCCATCAATACAATCCACTACATAAACAAACTCAAAGAACAAAACCACATGGTCATTTCATTGGATGCTGAAAAAGCATTTGACAAAATTCAGCATCCCTTCATGCTTAAAGTCTTGGAGAGAACAGGAATTCAAGGCCCATACCTAAACATAGTAAAAGCAATATACAGCAAACCGGTAGCCAGCATCAAACTAAATGGAGAGAAACTTGAAGCAATCCAACTAAAATCAGGGACCAGACAAGGCTGCCCCCTTTCTCCTTATCTTTTCAATATTGTACTTGAGGTACTAGCTCGGGCAATTCAACAACATAAGGAGGTCAAAGGGATACAAATTGGAAAAGAAGAAGTCAAACTATCATTATTTGCAGACGACATGATCGTCTACCTAAGTGACCCAAAGAACTCCACTAGAGAGCTCCTACAGCTGATAAACAACTTCAGCAAAGTGGCAGGTTATAAAATCAACTCCAGCAAATCAGTGGCCTTCCTATACTCAAAGGATAAGCAGGCTGAGAAAGAAATTAGGGAAATGACCCCCTTCACAATAGCCACAAACAGTATAAAGTATCTTGGGGTGACTCTTACCAAACATGTGAAAGATCTGTATGACAAGAACTTCAAGACTCTGAAGAAGGAAATGGAAGAAGACCTCAAAAAATGGGAAAACCTCCCATGCTCATGGATCGGTAGAATCAATATAGTTAAAATGGCCATTTTGCCTAAAGCACTATACAGATTCAATGCAATACCCATCAAAATCCCAACTCAATTCTTCACAGAGTTAGAAAGAGCAATTATCAAATTCATCTGGAACAACAAAAAACCCAGGATAGCTAAAACTATTCTCAGCAACAAAAGAAATTCTGGGGGAATCAGTATCCCTGACCTCAAGCAATACTACAGAGCAATAGTGTTAAAAACTGCATGGTATTGGTACAGTGACAGGCAGGAGGATCAATGGAACAGGATTGAAGATCCAGAAATGAACCCACAAACCTATGGCCACTTGATCCTCGACAAAGAGGCTGAAAACATCCAATGGAAAAAAGATAGCCTTTTCAACAAATGGTGCTGGTTCAACTGGAGGGCAGCATGCAGAAGAATGCGAATTAATCCATCCTTGTCTCCTTGTACTAAGCTCAAATCCAAATGGATCAAGGACCTCCACATAAAGCCAGACACTCTGAAGCTAATAGAAAAGAAACTGGGGAAGACCCTTGAGGACATCGGTACAGGGAGAAAGTTTCTGAACCGAACACCAATAGCATATGCTCTAAGAGCAAGAATTGACAAATGGGACCTCATAAGGTTATAGAGTTTCTGTAAGGCAAAGGACACCATCAAGAGGACAGATCGGCAACCAACAAATTGGGAAAAGATCTTCACCAATCCTACATCAGATAGAGGGCTAATATCCAATATATATAAAGAACTCAAGAAGTTAGACTCCAGAAAACCGAACAACCCTATTAAAAATGGGGTACAGAGTTAAACAAAGAATTCTCACCTGAAGAACTTCAGATGGCGGAGAAGCATCTTAAAAAATGCTCAACTTCATTGGTCATTAGGGAAATGCAAATCAAAACAACCCTAAGATTTCATCTTACACCAGTCAGAATGGCTAAGATTAAAAATTCAGGAGACAGCAGGTGTTGGAGAGGATGTGGAGAAAGAGGAACACTCCTCCACTGCTGGTGGGGTTGCAAGTTGGTACAACCACTCTGGAAATCAGTCTGGCGGTTCCTCCGAAAACTGGGCACCTCACTTCCAGAAGATCCTGCTATACCACTCCTGGGCATATATCCAGAGGATTCCCCACCATGTAATAAGGATACATGCTCTACTATGTTCATAGCAGCCCTATTTATAATTGCCAGATGCTGGAAAGAACCCAGGTATCCCTCAACAGAAGAGTGGATGCAAAAAATGTGGTATATCTACACAATGGAGTACTATTCAGCCATTAGAAACAATGAATTCATGAAATTCTTAGGCAAATGGATGGAGCTAGAGAACATCATACTAAGTGAGGTAACCCAGACTCAAAAGGTGAATCATGGTATGCACTCACTAATAAGTGGTTATTAACCTAGAAAACTGGAATACCCAAAACATAATCCACACATCAAATGAGATACAAGAAGAAAAGAGGAGTGGCCCCTGGTTCTGGAAAGACTCAGTGAAACAGTATTGGGCAAAACCAGAACGGGGAAGAGGGAAGGGGTGGGAGGGAGGACAGGGGAAGAGAAGGGGGCTTACGGGACTTTCGGGGAGTGGGGGGGCTAGAAAAGGGGAAATCATTTGAAATGTAAATAAATTATATCGAATAAAAAAAAAAAAGAAGGACAACATTTAATTGGCACTAGCTTACAGGTTCAAAGGTTCAGTTCATTATCATCAAGGTGCTAACATGGCAGTATCCAGGCAGGTATGGTGCAGGAGGACCTGAGAGTTCTATATATTCTGAAGGCTGCAAGCAGAAAACTGGCTTCCAGGCAGCTAGTATGAGGGTCTTAAAGCCCACACCCAAAGAGGCATACCTACTCCAACAGGGTCACACCTTTTAATAGTGCTACACCCTGGGGCAGGAATATACATACCATCACTCCCTAGCCAACATGGGCTTTTTAAACATGTCAGTCTATAGGGCCATACCTAAGCATAATACCAAATACATTTAGTCCAAATTCAAAAGTCCCTATAGTCCATAGCAATCTCAACAAGGTTAAAAGTCCAATGTTAAGTGGTCTTCAGATTCAGATCTCTAACTTTTTATTTTTTTCATCCTTGTTGACTACAACAAACTTCTTTCTCCTCAGCTTGTTCCAAACCCTGTTAGCAGCTTTTCTCAGCAGATAGCCAATGGCTCTGGCATCTCCAACATCTTGAGGCCGCCAAAGAAACTTCTTGTTCCAGTGTCAGATCCACATATGATTTCCTGGGCTCCTCCAAAGGGTTGACATCACATTTCTAGCTCTGCTTTTTGTAGCACTCTAAGCTCAGGTTGATCTACTCCATTGCCGCTGCTGTTTTTGGTGATTATCTTGTGAAACTGGCATCTTCAATACACTGAGGTCTTCTGCTGCAACTAGACTTAACCAATAACCTCTCATAGGGTCATGGTACCAAGCTTCAACCCTTCAGTCCTGGGCTGTCAACTGCAACTGGGGCTGCATCTTCACCAATGGCCTTCCATGGCCTTTCACAGTGCCCAATTTCAGCTGTTCTTCAGGATGTCTTCATGCCTTCAAAAGCACTACCACCTTGGAGATTTTTACACATACAATTTTGGTTATCTCTGGAACAGAGCCACTTTGTGCTGTCAGCAAACACTTTCCAGAAGATTTCACCTCAGTGATGCTGGTCTCTTCTTAGTGACCACTAATTTCTTAGCTCTAGCTAACCAGCATCACTTGTCCCAAAAATCCCTTCTAGTCTTGACTTTAAAGCCAGAGCCAAATGGCCAAAACTACTGAGTTATGTTCCTTGCTGGGGCTGGAACTTTCCCCCTGCCTCTTGTGCAACTTTTATCAATGCTATGATTAAAGGTGTATACCACAAGACCTGGACTTAAAGTTTTTTTCACTTAAAATTTGCTCTGTCCCAAGATGACCTGGAACTCAGAGATCTGTTTGGTTTTATCTTTATGGATTAAAGGCTTGCATTACCATGTCTGGACCTAAATTTATCTGGGTAGGATCTTGCCCCAATGTCCCTCAATTCAGTTAAATATCCTTGAACACAGGATTCAACTCTATTCCACTTTGAATAATATATTTTATATTTTTCCTTTCTTAGTTTGCTAAGCTTATTTAAAATGCTCTTCATGAGACTTGACCAAATAACTAAGTCTATAATGTGCATTTCTGAGACTTCCTTTGTCAATGCAATTAATCTGAGTTTCTTCACCCTAGCTTCAAATAGACTCTTCAGACAAGGGCAAAAAGCAGCAACATTTTTCACCAAAATACCACAAAAACAGTCTCTGGGCTACATATTGAAATTCTCCACTGAAACCTCTTGAGCCAGTCTGCACAATTCAAATCACTTTCAGTAATGAAGTCTTCCCATATGCCTACCAGGCTGGCCCATTAAGCCCCATTTAAAGCATCCCACTGCTTTCCAAACCCAAAGTCCCAAAATCTAAATTTTTTTAAACAAAAGCATGGTCAGGCCTATCACAATAATATCCCTCTCTTGGTACCAACTTCTGTCTTAGGGTTTTACTTATATGAACATTCACAATGATCAAGGCAACTCTCATAAGTGGGGCTAGCTTACAGGTTCAGAGGTTCAGTCCATTACCATCTAGGTGGAAACGTGGCTCCATCCAGGCAGACATGGAACAGGAGGAGCTGAGAGTTCTACATCTTCATCTAAAGGCTGCAAGCATAATACTGACTTCCAGGAAGCTATGATGAGGGTCTGAAGACCATACCCACAGTGACACACCTACTCCAACAATGTCACACCTACTCGAACAGGGCCATACCTTCTAATAGTGTCACTCCTTGGGCCAAGCATATACAAAACATAACACTGAGTACTCAGTGAGCGTTGCAAGGTTTTTTGTTTTTTTGTTTATTTGCTTATTTGTTTGTTTGGGGGAACTACTAGGAAGAAATGGCAACATGGGTGATGTGTTAGTCAGAGTTATTCTGAGAAAAGAAGCAATACAAACAAATACACATATATACATTTATCAATGCATATCAAATGTGGGTGTTTTTTTATACGTCCTGTGGTCTGTTGTCTGCAGGCTAGAGGTCTAAGAGAGAAAATGGTGGACTTCCAGTCCAATTCAATGACATAATACATAAAGGAATTTATAGATTAGAATTTATAAGATTATATTTGATATGGAACGTATAAGATTTAATTTAATCATAAATCAAGGTACCAGTGGATATGATGTTCAAAGCAGAAGAAAATGAGTATCCTGGTCCCATTGAAGAGTAGGTGTTCCTTCTCCTGTTTCTTTGTATCACACGGGCCTTGGCATTAGATGATATTTGCTCATAATAGTGTAAGAGAAGTTTCAACACCTAGGTAACCTATGTAATTGATAATCTCTTCAACAGACATCATCAGAGAAGCACCTGGAAAACAATGTGTTACCGGCAAATCTAGGAAATGCTAGCCTAGTAAAATTGAAACTTTAATGTAGCTATCACAAATAAGGAAGAACATAATGAAGAGGTCTCAACATATTTATTGGTTTGTTTGTTTTTTGTTTTTTATTGGTGTTTTTGTTTTTATTTTTGTCTTAGTTTATTGTCTTTATGAAAAAAAAGCTGTATCCTTCAGCAGCCTTTCCAGAGCTCTCAGACAAGCTTTCCTTCTTTGGGGCAACCAGATCTTTCTTCTGGGCAATGGTCATTTTGGATGGCTCCTCCCCTTCTTTACTTGTCTTATTTCCACACTGCAGTCACCTCCAGTCACCTCCATTTGGCCTTCATAGAGCTAGCCTAAGCCAAACCTTGAGCGAAGCCTGCAGGCAGCAACAGGCCAGTGCAGAAAGCTGCAGTATATTTCTCCAGGCCAACTTTCAAACCATAATTCCATGTGTATACATGAACGCAGTTGTATCCCCTTCTGTGTGGGCATACACAATCTGATGATCTCTATGTCAGTGACATGAACTGTTATCCTGTATTGGGTATGCTGCACTTACTTTTTATTTCCTGGGTCATCAATTATTTCCAAGCATAGTTGTTGATTTTACCTTTTCATCACCTTCTAAACCTTACTTGCTGTTTCTTAACATAGACCTTACTCTTGACAATTTTAGCAAACCCCATCCTGTGAAAAGAGAAACCTGACATTTCAGCCTCATGCAGACCCACAGGCCTGATGCTGCTGGGCAGGTAAAAGCTCACAGTGCACTTTAAGAATGATGAGCAACAGTTCGCATATACCAGTGATGGCAGATTATTCTATTCCATCTCCAGCAGAACTAAGCTTTCTACTGCTTCCTCACAGCAAATGAAAAATGGTCAGTTCACCAAGACATCATTAAGTTTTGTTTGCAATTTAGTAATGCCTTAATGTATGTTTGTTTCTATTAAAGGTAAGTATTTATTGCATTTTTTCTTACATCCCTAATCTGTGATGTGAACATTGATAAATTGCTGCAGAGTTAGTGACTGAATATCATGGCAAGCTCCAGCTCTGTCATGCAGGTTCCCTGTGCTGAACCAACTCATGTGATAAGGAACATGCACATAGGTAACACATTTCTTTCGAATATCTGGCAAGTCTGGGTGAGCTATTTGGAACTTTGTTTCCTACTTTTGAAACAATGTAGAAAACCAAAAATGTCAATGATAGTATCACAAAAAATGGTATTCAGCCTTCTCCAATTAAATGCATAATGTAAGACAGTGTTGAATGTTTATTAGGATCCATAATGTATTGACCACCATTGATAAATACTAATATTGTGACTGAAATGAGAATCAGTTGGGGAAAAGGGGATAGTTATTTCATATTGGCACAGGTTAAATATTGGAGTCAGACCATATTTTAACCAATTTTTCTTTATGAAGAATGTTGTCTATTCTCATGGCAGACAAAGTAAAATAGCATGCTAACATCTTGTGTCAATATGTTAAGTTTGTAATAATGACTACACTGACTGTTTTTCAGGGGATATCTGGGATTAATTGCAAATTTGGTTCCTTGGACTCACTATTTGATTTTCGGGCCAATGATTTGGATGTGTGTGTGTGTGTGTGTGTGTGTGCGTGTGCGTGTGCGTGTGCGTGTGCGTGTGCGTGTGCGTGTGTGTGTGTGTGTGTGTGTGTGTGTGTTTTCCTGAGTTTGAATTTTTGAATCTATAAAAATGGATTTATTTTGTCACCCAAAGAGAAGGTTCAGGGGTGAGAAAGAAGAATATAAAAGTGATAATTTTTATAGTAGATCAATCACAAGGAGATTCTAAAGAACTTGTATTTGAACTTGTATTTGCTTATTATAATCTTTAAAAGTCCCATTTAAATGCTCAAATGTCATGCTGTATAAAACAAGGATTTAGACGGACAATCTTCTAAATGCTTTTATGGAGAATGGACACTCTGCCTTTATGCACATTGAATCACATGACTTGTCACCCTCCATTACAAGGGAATCTCTTTATGTTTGGGTTCTTTAAAGGGGTAGTAACATCACCGTGACATCATTACAGCAGTTTCTAATCCAATCTTATTGATGTTCTCATACAAAGGAGAGATTTGGACATGGAGTGAGAGAAGGAAGACAGTCTGAAGGTGGATTCAGAATATTGTCCTCTACAAGCCAAGGAGAGAAAAGAGTTCTGAGACTAAATCAACCCAGAACACATATATCTAGTCTCCAGAACTGTAGAAAAATAAAATCATGCTGGGTAAGCCTGCTTGCAGTCAGAGCTTGTTCTGAGGGTGCTAGCAAGTGAATGTAGGTCCATTGTGTCAGGATGATGCCCATATAATCAGACATGGCCTTGGAGCATGTAGTCTCAGGAAAGCAGGATCAACTGAAGAGCAATGTAATCTTCTCCTCAGGGCAGTCTGACTCAGCATACGACTCTCTGATTATTCTTAATCGGCATGTAAAAATGGACTTATGTTGGTTCCACTCCAGAATCATTGAGCCAAGTACATCTGCCATTCAGGAACCATAGTGGATTTTTAGTCAGTTCTCACTAGGGACAGTTGTCTGTGTCCCCATGCAGTGTTGTATCCTGGGTAGATTCTAGTTGCTGTTTGTTTTCCACTGTAGAGCTTGATTTTCCTCCTGTGGGTCCGACCTCTATAATTTACTATCAAAGAATCCTGACTTCCTCTTAGAGCCTGGAACCTAGGCATGGTGGACTGGGTGCTAACCAAGCTTTCTGTACTTATCTGAGATATTCACAGTGATATTTACAGTCAGGCCCCTCTGTGTATGTGACAACCTGCACGAGCCTACAAACATTGGAAATGATGGACAATATACTGGATTAAAAAGCCGCAGTATGAAAATAACAGTAATCCTAAATTTATAAAAAGTCACATTTCATCCCCACAGCAATTTATTCATTTCCTGTCTTCTCTATATAAATACTTTAAAATTGTAACAATGTAAGAGAAAATATTTGTACTGTTTTTCTCATATTGCAGTGAAGATACTGTTTCTTGCTGCTATGTACTCTTAATTGTTATTTTCAGTCTCTTCATAATTATCTTAGTCTATTTTGCACTTCTGTGACAGACAATCACAAACTGGGTAATTTATGAAGAACAGAAGGTGCATTTGTTTGTTTCCCTACTTCAAGAAGCTGGGAAGTAAGTCTAATGCAAGGTCAAGGGTCTCCTATGTAGTGGGAATTTTCTTACCTGCCATTTCATCTCAGGCCAAAAATCACAAAGGAGGGAAGGAGGAAGAGGGAGAGACAGACAGACAGACAAACAAAGAAATAGAGACAGAGAGAGAAAGAGAGAGGCACAAAGAAAGACACAGAGAGACAGACAAAGTGAGAGAGACAGAGATAAAACAGAGACAGAGAGACATAGAAAGAGAGAGACAGAGAAGACAAGAGATAGAGACAGAGAAAGATAGAGACAGAGACAGAGAGACAAAGATAAAGACAAAGAGATACACACAAGGAAAGAAAGACAGACAGAGAACAGAGAGAACATACCAAACATTTGTTATCACAGCCTTATTCCATTTATAACTAACTCACTCAATACTGAGTAAGAGCATTGATCCACTGAGACAGCACCCTCATGTTCTAATCAGTTTCTAATGATCCCTTTCAGCATCAACGCCCTGTAGATTATACATCACTGTACAAACTATAGAAAATACCCAACCATAGCCATATAAGACATGTAAATAGATGATTTAAGTGTCAGCTTGCTTCAAAATTCTCTTTCCTTTTGAATAAAGCTGAAGTGAACATATTTCTTAAGATATAATGTTTTTCTAAGGAAATTCCTCAGGAGGAGAAAATATTCTGATTATTTTTAAACTTTTAAGAGTGCATGGCTTTAAAAAAAAAGTAGTAATAACAGGGGCATATTTGTTCCTTTTCAACCCCATCATGAGTTGGTGCCATTATTTTGTAACTTTTCATTATAAAGAGAATGTCACCTTCATTTTGTTTTGGTAGTAATACCCTAATCAAAATATTCAGTATTAGACTTACTCAAATCTTCGAATTTATCTTCATATTAACAGATAAAGCAACAGCAGGGAGGAATGAATATTCATAGCTCATTGCCTGTTGGACAATTTACTGGGGTTTAACTTTGCTACATTTTAATCTACACAGTAATATCTCATCTGAGACCTTCCTTGCTTATGGAATGTGGGCCCTGTCACTGCTCTAGCTGGTTCAAGAACTGAATTACAACTCAGAACTCTCTCCAGTGATAAATTCCATGGCATTGTTGGATGCATTTCTAGATCTTAGGCATTGGCCCTGACTTTCAAAGTAGGTCAGAGACCGGATAGTTGATCTGAACTCTCCAGAAGGGTCAACCAATATAAACAATATACATTACAAGAGAATACAGGTAGAGTTAGGATTCTGTCTAAGCTTCACTCTACAGTTACCTGGCAACAGCCAGGGATGCTCTTCCCCCACAGTTACCTGGCAACAGCCAGGTAGGCCTGGCCTACTCTAAGAAGGGCTGCTTGCCCCCTCCTCTATCTCTTACTCTCTTACTCCTTTTTCCTGCCTTTCTCTGTCTCTACTACCTTTTAACTCCCCTCCCCAATCCCTAAATGGCTATGCTATACCATTGTGCGGCTTGTCCATCAGGCGGAAGGGATGTCTTGGCATGGGCCCGCTGTGGCATCCCCTTCCCCCACACCTCACCACACTCCCATAGAACATATCTTGTACTGCTTTATCTTTTTATAATAACAACAGGTAGGCTTGCACAATAAGGACTCTGTAGTTCAAGGCTGTGCTCATACATGGAAAAGCTGAGATCCCTCATCCACCCAGTCCATATGGCTGGATGTGTACGCAGTGTCATTCTGATACTGAAGGACTGGATTATTGCTGCTCTGGTCCTTAGTCTACATCAGAAGGCAGAAGAACCTGGGCTTTAATGACAATGAAAATCATCAACAGCAGACACCGAGACATAGAAGATGAACTCACCAGTAAGGAGTAAATCTGATGTGCAGGTAGACCTCTTCACAGCTGGGCCATGTCTAAAAGTCCTGCCCACTCTGCAGGAGGATTTCATCTATGGCAGGACTTTGTCAGGGCAAAGAGTAAAATTGGTAAATTACCAGTCAGAGATGCCTCCCTTTGTGCTGAGTCTTAGAGCATTAGATGAATTTGTAGGCCTTACTTACAGGGGATTACGAGGCAAAAACTGAGACTGCTCTGTGGGCAGCTCAGACAGAGCATCTAGACCTATACGCTCATGGTCAAGTGTTGGAGCCTGAATGGCCCAGAATTCTGAATTTTTATTTAATAATCCAATTAAATCTCACAAAAAGGAGGAGAAATTTACATTTTATATTAACTTTCCAAGTAAAATAGTTGGGCATATTGCCTCTTGCTCATAATCTTTGATTGAAAGCATTTAGATTGCCCTCCAGTTACATAGGCATTTATGGGATCTCTCTCTCTCTCTCTCTCTCTCTCTCTCTCTCTCTCTCTCTGTCCTCTCTCTCTCCCCTCTCCCCCTCTCTACTCTCTTTCTCCCCTCTCTCTCCCCTCCTCTCTCTCAAACACACACATACACACACACATACACACACACTAATACACATAAATACACACATAAGAACAAGGAAATGCACAGTCACAGGGAAATATATTTTTCTTGTATTTGTTTTGTTTTGTTTTGAGTTAATTTGTCTTGTTGGAATTATGTGAGTCTCTCAGTCCCTCCAGGGTGCCACCTCTAAGCAGCCACAATGGAATGTGTGGAATCTCCCTGCAGTGGATTGTGTGGATGCTTGTCCCAAGTATCTAATTAAAGTGAAAGACTTTTATAAGTGCTTTTAGTTGCTTACCAAACAAACAAACCCTTTTGTAGCACAGCATTTGAGGGCTATGGTAAGCCAGGTAACTGAGACTTCTTCAATTTTTTTGGCTCTACCTGGAGATCACTACCTGCACTCTACAAACCCTTCACAAACCTGCAATTTATCAGATTTCTTCAATACATTCACATCTCAGTTCTTGTGCATGTTAATATCACATTCTCTCTTGCTGCCACAATCAGAATGTCTGCTCTCATGACAAGGCACAGCTCAGAAAACCTCCTCCCTTTTTAGCCTCCCGGTAATTGTTATATTCACACTTTGGATGAAGAGCCTGAGATAAGGGTTTAATTTGGATTAATAGGATAATTACTATGTGACAAATGAATGCCAAATACTGTGAAGACTGGCTTTGTGAGGGAGATCTTGGTTTGACAAAGGTTGGCTTTCAGGTATGTTGCCTGAGTTCTGAGCCTCAGAAATATTTCTAAGATTTTTGCTGAAATTTGGGTTCAAACATACAGTACAATCTTACTGTTTTCCTAAGTATTTCTAAGAGTCAAGTTTCACAGTTTCACATCTCTTCTGTGGAATATATATATATATATATATATATATATATATATATATATATATACATATATATATCCTCAGGTTCTGATGAGGATCTGTGTTGACCTTGTGTGTACCTCCCAAGTTTAGCCTCCACAAACTGTGGAGACAGACTTTTTAATCTACCCAAGGAAGAAGATCACATCCTGCCTCTAACAAGCACGCCTGTGTTCACCAGGGCATACGCCTTGAGCTACTGTGATTACTTCTCTGCGTCTCATCCCTGTAAACTGTGAGTTCTTTCAACTGCCAGGGCCTTGTATTAACACTCTGACTAACAAGAAGGGCAAGACATAGGGAACACAGAGCAGACTCTGAGCTGCCTCCCTGCAGTAGGTATGGAACTATGTCTTCAAAGAAAGAAAATGCAACTCACAAAGGCAAGTCATTTGGCAAAGATTCTTGAAATAGTAAATGGCAGAAGTTGAATTCAAGCTGCGAGTGGCCTTACTCCGGAGTCTCTTCTATAGTATATTACCTTGGATTTGTATTTTCACCACTTGATCCACAGTAAGGACATGCCATACGGCTTCCACAATATATAAACTTCGAAAACAGTAAGATTCATCAGTCTGTCCTCTGCTAAGTATCATGCTTGGTTTAGCACAGAGATTGCTAAGTTCTTTTTAAAAATTCTGAGTGTGTGTGTGTGTGTGTGTGTGTGTGTGTGTGTGTGTAAGTGCACATGTACATATGTCACATGACTCATGTGGAGATCAACAGACAACCTCAGGTATCAATCCTTAACTCTACCTTGGGTGAGAAAGTGTCTTTCTTTCGCTGGTTTTACAGTGTACCCAACACTAACTGGTGTATGAACTTCGGTGGTTTCTCTAGTCTCTGCCTCCCACATTGACATGGCAGTGCTATGGTAACAGACATGTGCTGCTACTAAACACAGCCTAATGAATGGTCTGAGGATTCAAACTCCAATCCCCATGCTTCTAAGTGCTTCACTCACTGAACCAGCTTCTCAGTCCACGACTAAGAACTTCACAGTCATTCTTGGCCCCTAGAATCTAAAGCATCATAAATCCATCTACCTGATGTTTCCCTGAAAGAGGGGACAACAATGGTTGTATCTGAGGACATGGAAGGGAAAGCTGGCTTTGCCCACTATGGGAATAGCTGCCATCTCAGGGAAGTGCAAGCC
The DNA here is from genome assembly GCF_947179515.1 of Apodemus sylvaticus. Lineage (NCBI taxonomy): Eukaryota > Metazoa > Chordata > Mammalia > Rodentia > Muridae > Apodemus > Apodemus sylvaticus. Next base: position 131,111,507 of record NC_067472.1, on the reverse strand, counting down.
ACCTGATGGTTTATTTACTCACTGTTGTTCTTGCACTGTCTTTCCCACAGTGTTCACTATAATATATTTCATTATATTATATGAAAGGCCTCTTTTCTATCTACCTTCAATGTACTACCTGCAACTTCTTCTTCTTCTTCTTCTTCTTCTTCTTCTTCTTCTTCTTCTTCTTCTTCTTCTTCTTCTTCTTCTTCTTCTTCTTCTTCTTCTTCTTCTGGATTTAATGAATTTAATAAAATAAAAATGGACACAAAGTTGGGTAGTAGGGAAGGAGGCAGTGTCCCTGAGAGGAGTTGGGGATATGATCAAAATACATTGGATGAAATTCTTTTACTGTTGTTGTTCTTGTTGTTGTTATATTTTCGTTATTTACATTTCAAATTGTATCCCCTTTTTTGGTTTCCCCTCTGAAAATGCTCTATTCCATCCCCCTCTCACCCTGCTCACCCAGTCCAGTCCTGCTTCTCTGTCTTGGTATTCCCCTATACCGGGGCATCGCTACTTCTCAGGACCAAGGAGCTTGCAGCCCCATTGGAGGAACAACAATACGAACCAACCAGTACCCCAAGAGCTCCCAGGGACTAAACTACCAACCAAAGAGTACAAATGAAGGGACCCATGACTCCAGCTGCATATGTAGCAGAGGATGGCCTTGTTGGACATCAAAAGGAGAAGAGGCCCTTGATCCTGAGAAGGCTTGATACCTGCAACTTCTTAGTACTATGAATTACATATGGAATTCTTCTCACAGGCCTTCTGGTAAATGCTGCTCCCTTCAAAGCTTCTAGTGATCCCCTGTCTACCATACATATACACTTTTTCTTTCTTTCATAGCCAAAGTGAACAGCCATGGGTGGGGTAACAAGAGGTGCTGCCTAGAGTCACAGACACATTTCATTCTTTATTATTTTATAATTTTGCTTAGTTGGCTTATTGCAACTGTGTTAGCCTTCTCATCTATGAAAATGGGACACTAGTAATGCTACCTGTTTCATTGTTCTGGAGGAGAGATAAAATAATAATGTATATATTAAGCCTAAAACAGTCACTGTACCATATCAAGAGCATAGTCTTCTTGTATATATTAACACCCTTCTTTTAATGTGCTTCAACTCCAGTTGCTAGGGGGGATTGCATTCTTTATGTACACACATTCTTCTCTGTTCTCCTTCCAACTCCTCTCTTTAGCATCTTCTTTTTTCTCTTCTTTATACTTTGCTATGCTTCTTATTGGATTGAAGCACACAAAGATATATATATAGATAGATAGATATATGATATAGATAGATGATATAGATATAAATTAGAAAGATATATAGATAGATATAGATATATATGTAGATACAGATATAGATAGATAGACATATAGTAGATAAAAATATATATAGATATATAGATATGCAGATAGGTAGATAGGTAAATATGTAGATATGTACATATATAGATATAGATTGGATATATTTGTTTTAAGGCGGGTGTGTGCCCATACTGCAAATACAAGCTAAATATGTCAAGTCTTCAGTAGATGATCTTGGAGAAGAAATTAAGATTTCATTAAGATTTTAGTATCTTATTTTACTATTAGGGAAAGGTAGGGCTGTTTTACAGCAGGGTCTGAGAGGCTATTTTATGGACATTAAAACACTAATAAAGCAATATAATAAAAAGAAAGTTTGAAAAAATCTGTTTTCATTCTTTTTACTCTTCTGGGTTTTAACTACAAATCTGTAGAACCTATAACTATAGAATTCCTGTTCCTCAGAAAGAACATTTGTATGTGCATATGTGTGTACAAGTTTTTACATATTCCCCATTTACATTAAGAATTGTTTTTCTATGTAAACATTCTATAATTTGAAGTATGATAGTCACTTGGCAGTAGGGGGTCCATTGAACTACTTAAACACACAGTGCCAACACTGAATATTCTCCAGTATTCTCCAATGATTGCACATGCACAGTCGAGTTCATGATGCTACAGGTGAAGAGATATAAAAAAATGATGAATCATAGAGGGGAACAATTATCAGGTGCCACTTATAGCCTTATTATTAATTTGAGACTGACTGGACCATTTCTATACCATAAAATAATTAAATTGGCAAAAGATAGGAACATATAACCCAACATTAATATTACTTCTTGTATGGGTCTTCATGAAAAGTTTATACCTCTTATTTAAAAAAAGAAAAGAAAACAAAAATACCCTCATAGGTTGATATGGTGAGGCTAAAAACTTTCTGAAAATCATAATATGTAATCCAGTTAATGATTTTTCAATACTTCTCAAGGAGCTATGCCCCTAAGGATGACTGTAAAGTGATATTATCTATAAGACACCTCTGATATTTTAAGAACCTCAGAATATTTTCAGCTTACTCTCCGGCTCTGGTTCAGGTGATGTTCTGTCACCTGGTTCTAGGATTGGAGCTTAGGACTTAATCCTAAAAAAAAAAAATAAATAAATAAATAAAAAATCTGTTCCAGTATATACACTTGCTAAATACAATTGTGACTCAAATACAATTAACTTTTACTCTATGGTCTTATAAAAGTGATGGTAAGAATTGTCATCTGACTTGAACATTTATTTCAACTGTTCCTGTTGAAGTATCTACACTTCTAACTTCAGAAGAGTTTGTTTGAAAATGACACCCATCTAGAGGAAGCAAATCCAATGGAACAGTTGAGAAAACATTGGTTCAACTTGTATATTATAGCATTTTTCATAAAAAGAGGGGGCAACTGAGTAATTATATATTCCAGTGCACTGATATGAGCCAAAAGAGGCATGCCTGTCCCAAGGACAGCCAATGAGAAGCATGCCGGATGCTTTTCATCTTTACTGCTGGCTTATGAAGTCTTGGAAACTTCAGAATATGTGCTTTAAACTACAGGGATAAGACTAAACACAGAAAACATGCTGTTGCTGTGATATCACTAAAGTTTCTTTCCCTGTATGCCACTCTTCTGAACTTTTACTTGTAAAGCATACAAAAGGAAAGTGGAAGGAATGGAAGTCTAGAACATGATCTCAGTGCCAGCATCTTCACTTTATGGCTTGTCAGTGGCACTTGCAAGAAGCACACACACACACACACACACACACACACATGCATACTTATGCATTTATTATTTGTCAGTTCACAACCATTTAGTACTGAATCTGAAAACGTATTAATAATCAAAATTACTTGTAGACTGGTCACATACAAAACTATACATAGTTGTCAATGTCACTTGCAACTTATTTATGTGCGTATGTATGCATGTGCATATCTGTCTATCTATCTATCTATCTATCTATCTATCTATCTATCTATCTATCAGCTTTCTCTCCTTGACATATTTAGTTACTTTGTACTTAATATAAAGTATTGACAATCATAAGTACTTACAACTTATTAATGTGTATTGTGATTATTTATTTCTATGAATATATGACTAATATTCAATAATTACTTGATATATAATACAGGGAATCAGAGGAACAGTTCTATTTTTGCAAGAGTAAACTTGTCCAAATTACAGATGTCTGTGGAGTTGGAAAGACCAGGGGGAAATCTTGTGAAAATTTTTATTTCTGTATCTGGCAGAAAATGCAACATGAGACTATAACTAGAAATATAGGACTTTATAGATCACACAGGATGCCCCCCAAAAGCATTTCTATTTATGAGATAGTGGTCAGTGAAATGCAAAGGATCACAACGAATGGGGCACATGGTAGACATCATGTGTGGTCATTCAGTCTGAAGATGCACTCGGTCTTATAAAGTGGAAGAATCCATAAAACAGAGGAAAACTCAATTGTAGAGCTGAAGGAGGCTGTTAATAGAAGGCATTTTTTTCTTATATTGATCTTCTTACTGAACCATCTGCTTTTGCATCATCCACTTCTCATATGTGAGATATAAAGAATAGGGAAAGAATGGGAAGGCATAGAAAGAAAGACAGATGGAAAAGATGAATGTTGGTAAGAACAGAAAGGCTGCTAGCAATTATTTAGTGCTTACTATAAAAGCATCTATGTCACACAGTATATATGAATAACTTTATACATTTCATAGTGACAAGATACTGTTAGATCCCTTTACAGAAAATAAATTATATTAGTGGGTGACTGCAATCTGCTAGTTATAGAGCATGACTAGCCTTGTTCAACACTTCCCACACAGCACTGCACAAAAGTAACCTTAGGCATAGGTTCATGGACTGAATGCATGTTGTTTCCAAAGTTCACAGTGAATCTTACTCTCAATTGTACTGGTAGTAAGAAGAGGTGCATTTTAGGAAGGGGTTAACTCTTGGGATTGTTGTACTCAAGCTGGTAGCCACCAGTTCTCTAGTGTAGCTACAGAAGACTATCATGGTCTCTCTTTATCCTTCTAGTGAACATACAGTGCTTGATCCCTTGGGAGGCTATTGCAGCAAACCATCTTAGGAGCAGCAATCAGAACCTCACCACACACCAAATCTCTTGGAGCTTTAGTCTTCAATGCCCTAGTCTCTAGAAATATGACAAATAAAATTTGTTTTGTACAGATTAGCTAGGCTATAGCATTTTTGAAAAGGGCTTCTATTGATTAAGACATAAAACTTTCCTAATCTGTCCATAAAGAAGAGCTGAAACATAATTCTGAACTGAAATATACAACCAGTTCTCCCTTTCAATGCTTTTACTTTCTAAGGTTTCAGTTATATGACATCCATTCTTGGCCAACAACATTAAGTCTAAATGGAAACAAACATTTTATAAAACTTAAAGTAAATAACATTTACATTTGTACGATCAGATTATGCTGTGTCCAATTTTGTCCCATACAGTATTTGAATAATTCATTTTTAAAGCCTCTGATCTATGTGCTCATTATATGGTAGCTGTCTTGGTATCAGATGTGTTTTCACAACATTTCAGAGCTTATATATTAAGAATCCTGCATAATAGTTTGCTGATATGTCATAACATCTTATTATAGAGGTATTATCTCAGACTACATCATCACAAAATGAAATGGGGATATGGTGAAGCACTCATTGTTCTACACCAGAAACATTCCAGGACCCATTCAGATAATGAATGAATAATCCATTTTATATGGTGTATATTGTTTGTATATAAGGTATTCCATTCCTCGTGTATACATATATCATTTCCATAAAACACAAAGGCAATATAAGTACTTTTTATAATTTATCTATTATGCCTAACTTCTAAATTAAAGTTCTTCGTAAATATGTGTACATTTTTGCTTACTTGCTATCTTTAGTTCCAGGACTACACTGGAAACCTTGTAACATATTCCTTGGGTGTAGTGGGCATTGCTCTGTAGGAAACAAAATAGTCTAACTGTTCTAAACTTCAGGTTCCTTTTGAAATGAAGTGCTATTTGTTTTCTGTCCATGTTGGTTGACTTTGGGATACTGAAGCTCTATATGACTGTGATTGCTCTAGGATGGGAATCGAACTAATGCTATAGCACCTAGGAGGAATGGGCATCACTCTGCAAGTTGAGCTTTTGTTGTCTGCTCTTGGGATGTTTGGAATACTTTTACTATATATGTGTATATATATATACACATATATACTATTATCCAGCTTAAATGCTTCATCCTGATCATATTCAAGAGTCCATGAAAATATGACAATCACTATTCTAAAGACAGGAGTTTCTTGGTGACACAAAATTTTTGAGACTTTTCCAGTGTACCATTGAAATCATTTATAGCAAAGTAGCATTGGACACAGTATTTAATAACCCCACAATATTTACTAAATGTCAGTTGTTTTATGAAGAAGAATGGTACCTTGGTGGTGCTCATATAGCTGTACTATAGATAGCTACCCCCTTTACTTTGGGACAGATCCAACTAGCAGCTGGTCCTGCCTCCCATCACATCCTCTTGCTAGACAAGTGTGATTGGAAAAGAGCCATTGTTTTGTTTGAGCATCTCTCCTGCATCTGACATCCATTCCATCATTCTCAGTATTTCAGCCCTTCATTCATAGACTCACCAAATGGACACTGAGTGCCTATTGTGTCACAAAAACTGTTTTGCAAAAAGGATCACCACGAATCAAGAAGAAAAAGAAATACAAATTACAAATGACACATTATGGTGATGAAAACATTTATTGACATCAATAAACTATGCACCCTCATTCAGATGCTCATTCATTCGGATTTTACAAACAATGACAAATGCAGAGCGAGTCTCTCAGATGTTTCTAATCACATTATTATGCAAAGGAACCTACTCAAAGTTTGAAGAACTGAATAGAAATATACAGCTATCTGTCTGGAATATTAATTTCTCTTCATTTTCTCTTTCTTTTCATTGTTTGATCTCTAAAAATTTAGAGGGTAAAACAATTACACATATGTTAAAGCATCTTTCACTTTAGCATTTGAAAAGAGCTACCTTTTTTATTTGGAATTTCAGCTTTTTAGTATTTTTTGTACAGAACCGTAATTTCTTGATACATAAATGCAAACAGATACACAGAAACACAAATAACAAACACACAACGTCATGAGATCCACCCCCTCTGGCTGTTATGCATATCCATAAATATGTGGCACACTCTCTTACACTCCCACATCTTTAAAAGAATGTAAAATATATTGTTTTAGTAGCAGTAGTACATGAGACATTACTCAGTTATTGTGCGTGTGTTTCTGAATATTTTTATATTATGAATCGTACTAATGTATCACTCATCTATTATTAAAAATCATGCTTGGTAACAAAACACCACCAAACTCAATAGCTTGAAATATCAATATTTGTATTTGTGGCTCTACAGGTTGGTGATGACAACTCTAGTTTGCTTTATAGTTTGTCCCTGTGACTCTATCCTTTTGGTCACTACCCCATGAGGACATGTTATTTCTAAGAAGACAATGGCAGGACAAGATACACTATAACTCATTTCAAGCCTTTCTTCACATTGCACACATTATAAACAATATGTCATGGCTCATCTCACAGGCAACCTGGAACGACTCCTTAACTCTGTAAAGAGACATTCCAAAGAAACAGGGATAAGTGTGGGTGAAAGACAACAAAGGCTATGAGACAAGACTGTCACTTATCAATGCCTCAGAAGGTCCTGCTTTGCCTCGTAATGAATTCTAACAGGAGAAATTGAGACACATAATTGACATTTCTTTTCCAGCACCATACAAAGTGGCCTCTGGACAAGATATTTGAGGCTGGAAAGAAAGAACTCAGCCATATTTGACTCACTTGTCATGAATCTTTGGCTTTCTTTTATCTTTTTCTTTTTTTTGACTTTTAAAAATACATATAATTTAAATTTTCAAAGATTAGCCACACATGCAGACCATTAGAATTACAATTTTATCACATATTTATCATATCACATATTTAAAACCGCTTTTAAATCCATATTCTACATTGCTATGCCATGTCTCAAATAGTGATCAACTCTCATGCAAGCAAAATGCATACTCTGTGAATATGCTATATTCGTTTTTTAAGCCCACTTAAATCACAAATCAAGCATGTTTTATTTATATGCTACCTTCTTTGTGTCTTGTGATTAATACTTTTGATGAATTTAAACTTCTTTTCTTTTTTATTCGATATAATCTTTACTTATATTTCAAATGATTTCCCCTTTCCTGGATCCCCCCTCCCTGAAAGTCCCATAAGCCCTCTTCCTTCCCCCTGTTCCCCAATCCACCCCTTCCTACTTCCCTATCCTGGTATTCCCCTATACTGCTGCACTGAGCCTTTCCAGGACCAGGGGCCACTCCTTCCTTCTCCTTGGGCATCATTTGATATGTGAATTGTGTCTTGGGTATTCCAAGTTTCTAGGCTAATATTCGCTTATCAGTGAGTGCATACCAAGAGTGTTCTTTTGAGACTGGGTTACCTCACTTAGGATGATATTCTCCAGATCGATCCACTTGTCTAAGAATTTCATGAATTCATTGTTTTTAATGGCTGAATAGTACTCCATTGTGTACATATACCGCATTTTCTGTATTCATTCCTCCATTGAGGGACATTTGATTCTTTCCAGCTTCTGGCTATTATAAATAGGACTGCTATGAACATAGTAGAGCATGTGTCCTTATTACATGCTGGGGAATCCTCTGGGTACATGCTCAGGAGTGATATAGCTCGGTTTTCCGGAAGTCTCATTCCCAGTTTTCTGAGGAACCACCAGACTGATTTCCAGAGAGGTTGTACCAGCTTGCAACCCCACCACCAGTGGAGGAGTGTTCCTCTTTCTCCACATCCTTGCCAGCCCCCCTTTTCTCCTGAATTTTTGATCTTAACCATTCTGACTGGTGTGAGGTGAAATCTCAGGGTCGTCTTGATTTGCATTTCCCTGATGACTAAGGATGTTGAACATTTCTTTAGGTGCTTCTCTGCCATTCGATATTCCTCCAGTGAAAATTCTTTGTTTAGCTCTGTACCCCAATTTAAGGGGGCTATTTGGCTCTCTGGAGTCCACCTTCTTGAATTCTTTGTATATCTTGGATATAAGCTCTCTCTTGGATGTAGTGTTTGTAAAGATCTTTTCCCAGTTTGTTGGTTGCCATTTTTTCCTTTTGACAGTGTCCTTTGCCTTACAGAAACTTAGTAATTTTATGAGATCCCATTTTACAATTCTTGACCTTAGAGCATAAGTTATTGGTATTCTGTTCAAGAAATTTTCTCTTGTGCCCATGTCCTCAAGGGTCTTCCCTATTTTCTTTTCTGTTAGTTTCAGTGTGTCTGGTTTTATGTGGAGGTCCTTGTTTCTCTTGGACTTGAACATAGTACAAGGAGATAAGAATGGATCAATTTGCATTCTTCTGCCTGCTGACCTCCAGTTGAATCAGCACCATTTGTTGAAAAGGCTATCTTTTTTACACTGGATTGTAGTAGCTCCTTTGTCAAAAATCAAGTGACCATAGGTATTTGGGTTCATTTCTGGGTCTTCAATTCTATTCCATTGTTCTATTTGCCTGTCACTGCTTTCTTATTTTATTAGCAATTAAAAAATATCATAACATTCATCTTCCCAGGGAGCAGGTTGCTTGAGACTGCTGAGAGTGGTGAGATAGCTGATGCTTGTAGTGTCTAGTAATACGATAACAAACTATGTGAAAGGAACAGAAATCTACCTGGTAAAATTTTGGGCCTTGGTTAGAAAACATAGATATCTAAGCATAAGTTGAGCTCTCAGGTCTACTCTCAGCTGTTATTACATTACTTAGTCAATAGCCAGGTCATACATTTGAAGATGGTTTTGGAAATCCAACATTCTTTTTTTTTTTTTTTTTAAATCCAACATTCTTGTTTTCACTTCCTCCAGTGATTGACCAGTAGTCATGTGGTCCTACTCCAGCCTAAAAGTATCAAGAGAACTCTGGGAATATTAAAATCTAGTTCTTGAGAAGTGTTTCCAGGTTGAGTTGGTTTCTGCTTATAATCTGGCTGCACATTTAAAATAGGTAAAGAAGTTCTAAAATGCCAAAGTTTGAATTCAAGAATAAACATTTTTAAAAGTTAATTAGTCTTGGCTTGAGCTCAAACAGTAGTATCTTACAAATATCTTTGCACAGGCTTTAATATGTAGACTGTTGATTATTATAATATTTTAATGAGTGTTTTTTAATGTCACCATTTTACTACATATACATTTGCACATGTATAAATATGCACCCATACATGCTTAAACATTCTTGAAAATATACATTTTAACACATATGTATGTTTTTGCCTACATATCTCCTGGAAGCTCTTGTCTGGACAAAAAGAACAAAAAAGATTTATCTTTTTCTTCAGAAAAGGCTATACAATTACAGTGCTGATTAGGAATTTAGTTTTAAGCCTGATGTGTAAAGACTTAAGATGATAATATTTCTATGCTTTCAATAAAAGAAAAAAACCTGAAAAAAAGAAAAGTAAGGCTTCCTTTTGATTTTCCAGATATCTCAGGTTGTCTGGTATACCAGTATTCTAAAAGCTGGAGAGTTGGGCACAAAAAAACTAACCAACCAAAAAAACAAACAAACAAACAAACAAAACCTCAAACCAACCAACCATCCTCCAAACACACATACAAACAAATAAAAAACCAGCTTGCATCTACTTCCCTGAAGCAGAGGATGGAGACAAAATCTTTGATAAGTCAGCACAGCAGGCCTGAATGTGCTCCCTCAGAACTCATCTGTAGATGTACCCTATGGCTAGCATTGCAAAACTTGGATGTGTAGGTCATGACAATTCTCCAAGTTCAAAACAGATCTCCCTGTGGCTGAATTATTCATACAAAGTATATTGTTTGGGCTGAACTCATCTGCAGATGTGGCTCATAGCTAGCATTGGGAAACTTGGATTTCTCAAAATGTTCCTCTGTTTTTAGATCTCAAAATAGGGCTCACTGTAGTTAAACTATTCATAGAAACTAAGTAGTCTGGGCTGAAGAAAGATTGTCTTTGGGGAGATCGAAATTTAGGGATTTTTCTGTGTAGAAGGTGACCTCAATGAAATGTTGGCCACTGAATCCCTAATAAGCTTGCTGAGTACATATTTAACTATCTGTTTCACAACTTCACTATTAAAATCCAGAGACCTGAAGAGTACTCCGGGGAGGTTGAACTTATTTCTACCTGACTTCACTCCATATGCCTTTGAGTGTCCTTTTAGTAACTATGAGGGTTATGTTTCTTACCATTTTACTATAGAAACCATGGCTTGGAGGCTGATAAAGTGCTGAGTCTATAAGACCTCTCTCTAACTCACTGAGCCAAGGGTGACTCTGGGGTTCCCAACTGTGAGGAGTTTAAAGAGAATGGGCAAAGGCAAAAATCTCAGGAGAGCAAAAGTCTATTTTGGCTCACAGCTCCAGGTAATAGTTCACCACCACAGAGAAATCATAGTAACCTAAGAGTAGATGTAATGAAATTATTATGCTGGTTTCTTATAGAATTAGAATAAATGAAGTGGGTGACAACAGTCTAAGAAGGGAGGGGAGATCTGTGAGAAGTATGAGTAGGCTGCAGTACACATGAACTGATGCATTGTTATTTGAAGTAGAGCTGGATTTGTTTCATTGCATACTGCAAAGCTTGGAGGACCTATTAACATTTTAAAATGAAATATAATTGATCTGCTCAAATCAATTGCAATGACATCATATATAATGCTCAGTTATCACCAGGAAAGGCAAATAAAAGAATAAAAAACAAAAGCCAAGTTGATAGCCAGCAATAAACACGTCCCTTCATTTTATATGGGTACCAATTTAAAGCCAAAGAGCCATTCAAATGAATAAAAATTAAATTCAACTCTGTGTTGCTCACAAGAAATTAGTTAATGATAAAAAGTAAAGTAAGTTTAAAGTAAAAGAATGTTATATCTGGGGATGTGGAACTGTGGCAAAGGGCTTCTTGAGTATATTTGATGCCTAGGATTCAGTCTCCAATATTTTTTTAAAAAAAAGTCAGTATGAATGGAGAAAGATACACCATGCTCAAAGTTGGAGTAGCTGCATTAATTTCAGAACAGAATAGGCTTTAGGGCATGAAAGAATATCAAAGATAAAAAATCACTACATAATGATAAATGAGTTAATTTTCAAGTAACACCCAATGTTGCTCAAACTACATATTCTTAAAATTAAAGCTTCAAAGAAGGTAAAGCAAAATACAAGAAAACTAAAACACAGACAAAGCCACCATTATGGTTAATCACTTTATGTTAGTGATTTCTAGGTTAGCAAGATTGAAAATTAGGAAAGGCAGAAATGGGTATAGGACACTCTTGATGAACTTGATATAACTAGCCTTGAAAGGGCACTCCCTCCATCATTACTGGATCATACTTTCTTTCCAAGCTCACATGGAATATTTAGGAAGATAAACCACAGTCTGGGTCATTGAATACTATATAACAGATCTGAAAAATAAAAATCATCCAAAATATGTTCTCAGACCATAGTGGTATTAAGCTACAAATCAACAGCAGAGAGAGTGGGACATGCATCAAATATTTTGGAGTTAAACAACATGCTTGTAAATAACCCATGTACCAAAAAATCAAACCTCTAGAGAAATTGAATTTTTTTGAACAAACTGAAAATAAAAATTCACCTTATTAAAACTTATGGGGCATAGCTAATAGAGCTCAGTGGAACATGTTTATACTGCCTATACTAGAATTTATAGGATATACAGAATCACGAATTCCATGCTGATATTTTAGGAAACTAGAGATACAGAAAGAAAACTGTGTCAAACAAGCACGAAGAAAATAAAATCAAAGTTTGAGTAACAGGGCTGCTGAGATTGCTTAGCAAGTAAAGGTGCTTGCCTCCGAAGCAGACTAAGGACCACCTCCAGTAAGTTTCCCTCTCACCTCTACACATACTGGCATACAAGCACCATCATCCCCCAATATAAGTGATTGTAAAAATAAAATTAAAGTTAGGGCAGGAACCAATGTAATTAAAGCAAGAAAATAATATAGAAAAAGTCAAAGAAGAAGAAAACCAGAGATCTGTCAAAAACAAAACTGGTATTAGTCTGATCTAATCAACAAGAACGATGAAGCACAAATTTCCAGTATCTTGAATTAAAGTATAATCATCCTGTAGATATTAAAAGGATAATATATGAATAGTAAAAACAAATTTATAATAGATAATGCAGATAAATGTAAGTAATCAATTAATTGATTAACTAATAATAGCACAAACTATAGACCTGAGAATTTTGAAGGCACTATGAGTCATAAATAAATGATATACCCAAGGCACAAATTGCATAACAAATGACTCCCATGTAGAAGTATGGAGAGGGTCCTGATCCTGGAAAGGATTGATCTAGCATGGGAAGGGAATATAAGGACAGAGAAAAAGGAGGGAGGTGATTGGAGAAGGGATGGAAAGAAGAAGGTTTATGGGACAGATGGGGAGGGGGGATCCGGGAAAGGGGAAATCATTTGGAATGTAAACAAAGAATATAGAAAATAAAAATATGAAAAATAAATGAATAAATAAATGATATAATTAATATTCTAAAGACATAAATGTTCCCAGTTCCATTCCATGGAGAATTTTGCCAAAATATTATGCAAAAATGATCTCAAATTTGGGGCACATTTTTCTAACTCATGTACGTGGTTAGCATTATACTCTCTCCAATTCCAGATCATCACAAAAATAATAGCTACAGAGTCCTCTTCATACCGTAGACTCGACAGCATAGTACTGTGAAACTTAATCCAGAAACACAATGCTGGCCTAAACTCTAAAAAGTAAATCAGTGTAATCAATAGTATCAACAGATATAAAATAATATTGTCATTCAAAAAGTATTTGGAATATTGATACCCAAGCATGATAAAAATGGCCAGATATTAGCTAAATGAGATGATAAGACACCAAAACAATTCTCAATTTGATAGAGATCTATCCAAATTTATTGCTAATCATATATTTACTTGAGAGAGAGAGAGAGGTAATTTTCCTTCTAGCACTAATAACTTATAGGACAGACCACAGATGGATATTATTTGTTGGCTTATTCCTTTTGGCTTTCCCAGCTACTCTTCTCACACATTCCAATCTCATCTACCCACCTACACTGGGCCAGGCTCTTCTTGATTAGCAGTCAAGAAAATGTCACACAGGCATGGCTACTGAACAATCTCAAAAAAGCAGTTTCTCCTTGTTGGTTTCCTCTTCCCAGATATGTCCACATTGGTACCAAATTGTTAAAAAAAAAAAAAAAACTTGAATGATAATTAGTCAATAATAAAAAGACACAAGCTACTGAAGACATGGAAAGCAAGGTTGAACTATACAGCATAGTACTGTGAAACTTAATCCAGAAACACAATGCTGGCCTAAACTCTAAAAAGTAAATCAGTGTAATCAATAGTATCAACAGATATAAAATAATATTGTCATTCAAAAAGTATTTGGAATATTGATACCCAAGCATGATAAAAATGGCCAGATATTAGCTAAATGAGATGATAAGACACCAAAACAATTCTCAATTTGATAGAGATCTATCCAAATTTATTGCTAATCATATATTTACTTGAGAGAGAGAGAGAGAGGTAATTTTCCTTCTAGCACTAATAACTTATAGGACAGACCACAGATGGATATTATTTGTTGGCTTATTCCTTTTGGCTTTCCCAGCTACTCTTCTCACACATTCCAATCTCATCTACCCACCTACACTGGGCCAGGCTCTTCTTGATTAGCAGTCAAGAAAATGTCACACAGGCATGGCTACTGAACAATCTCAAAAAAGCAGTTTCTCCTTGTTGGTTTCCTCTTCCCAGATATGTCCACATTGGTACCAAATTGTTAAAAAAAAAAAAACTTGAATGATAATTAGTCAATAATAAAAAGACACAAGCTACTGAAGACATGGAAAGCAAGGTTGAACTTTCAATGTTTAAGCTAAATAAAGATGAAATGCAGGAAACAGTATATGATTTTAATTAAATAATGCCACAAAAAAGCCAAAGCAATGAAAACACAAAAGGGACCAGTAGTCAAGGACCACAAAATGAAGAATGGATGAAAAGTAGAAAAGGAAACCTCTGAAAACCAACAATTAAGTTGGGAAAATTCCAAATCAGAGAGACTAACTTTATTACTTATATATGGAAGAACCTCATTGCAATGGATTGGGGGAGGTAGCTAATTTATGTCCCTTGGGAAATTTGTAAGACCAGCAGCTAAGAGATCTTTGAATTGCTATATATTCTCATTGACAAAGAGCTCTATCATGGGAAGAGGTTTGAAAGATTCTAAAATTAATTCATATTACATTGGCATTAAATAATTAAGTGAGCAGAGGATGGTGGAAAGTAGCTTGCCTGTTACTGGTATTGTAGGCTGCAGAAAAATGAAAGCAACTAGGAGCAGGAACAGTCAATGGGACCACTTCATCAGACATAGTGGGATTAGAATACACTTACGTTCAGCTTAGTATGAGCAATGATTACAACTTGACATATCTGTGCATATATGTGTATACACAAGTTAGCATGCATATCTGTCCTTGCCAGTCTTGCATGCCAAGGGTTACTTCATCAAGTAATAACAAGAACAATGACTAGCCTGCTCATTGTTTCTGATGTTTTTTTTTCCTCCAGATAAAAGATGTGGAGCTTCTTGGAGAAATGGCTAGGTTTATGACTGGGACTAGGAATTTTACATGATGAAAACTGTAAAATGTTGTAATAACAAAAGGTAAAAGATTGTTTTTAAAAATTATGAATTCATTGTTTCTAATGGCTGAATAGTACTCCATTGTGTAAATATACCACATTTTTTGTATCCATTCCTCCGTTGAAGGACACCTAGGTTCTTTCCAGCTTCTGGCTACTACAAATCGGGCTGCTATGAACATAGTGGAGCATGTGTCCTTATTGCATGCTGAAGAATCCTCTGGATATATGCCCAGGAGTGGTATAACAGGGTCCTCAGGAAGTGACATGCCCAGTTTTCTGAGGAACCGCCATACTGATTTCCAAATTCATGAAATTCTTAGACAAATGGATGGAGCTGGAGAACATCATACTAAGTGAGGTAACCCAGTCTCAAAAGATCAATCATGGTATGCACTCACTGATAAGTGGATATTAGCCTAGAAACTTTGAATACCCAGGACATAATCCATAAATTAAATGATGTCCGAAAAGAATGGAGGAGTGGCCCCTGGTTCTGGAAAGACTCAGTGCAAGAATATAGGGGAATTCCAGAACAGGGAAATGGGAAGGGAGGGATGGAAGAACAGGGGGACGGAAGAGGGCTTCTGGGACTTGCGGGGAGTGGGGACCCAGAAAAGGGGAAATCATTTGAAATGCATATAAAAATATATCAATAAAAAAATTACGTACACGATGCTGGGGCATGTAATGATATTCAGAAGATAATGTGTTAATAAGTGATTAATATCATTAATGGTAGTAGAGAAAAATCTTCTATGTAAAGAAATTCTCTTTTTTAGATATTCTAATTTTGTTAAGGTGTAGCATATACTGACCTGCTTCTGAAAGACTAGAACAGAGTAAAACCTTCATTGTTTAATAGGCTACAGAACAACAAAATCAGCTAGGAGCAGGAGCAGTAAATGCGACCACTTCCTCAGACATAGTGGGATTAGTATGAGCTTATGTTCAGCTTAAAATGGCAAAACTCATAGTAGATAGCTGTAGCCGCCAGCAGCCACATGTAAACCGGGTTACCTGTTGAGAGAATTTTGGGGTTATAGGGAAGAGGGACGAAAAGAAAGTGCGGCTAAGACAATGTTCACTGATCAAAGCCGTAAACTTTAATGGCACCAGACCTTTTAACAGTTTGGGCAAACCCTTCCCCCCAGACTCCAGGCTGAGTTCCGGTGGAAGTTGTCTAGCTTCTCTTGGAGGTCCTCGTCTTGACTGCTCCGGCAGCTGGGTGGGTCACCTGCTTAATTCAGGAATTCCTAGACCTGGAGGAACAATGAACTTAACCTTTACTACGAGCGCTCCACCCTAGGTGGAGAAGGATCCTGGCTTTCTGGGAGAAGTTAACCTTGACCAAAGTCAAACTCTGACCAAGTGCAAGACTGCCCCAATATGGCTCTGTACATGTCCTCCCTTTTTTTATTAATTAGAACACGAGGAGGTAGAAAACAAGTGGATAAATATCCTTCATAAGAAGGCGGGCCTTAACCAGGAGGGGAAGCATTGACCGTAATTCCTCTTAAATATTGTATAACGTCTTTTTCAGAGGAGGGGTAATAGGCTCCCTTATTATTTTAAGGACAGCCTCTCGACGTTAACCCCTATGCAATTAGGTGTACTTCCTGGGGACTCAGAAGCAGAAATTCACCTCCCCATGCAGTGCTTTGCCTCGCACGTCTCGCTGGTACCCATGTTTGTTCATAAACAAACACACATAGATCTGAGTTCTATGTGGCTCCCTCTTTGGAGATCCACTTGTGTATGTTTTGAAGCCAGGGGGGTCTGCAAGTGTCTTTAACAGACATGCAATCTCTCCATCCAGGTGAGCCTGGGTGGAGACAGCCAGTCTGCTTAACAGACAAGGTCAAGAGTTAAAGGTGGAATAGGATTAACTTGTCCCTGAAGTATCCAATTCAGTTGTAAATTAACAACTTTAAGGACCCAAAGCTTGGCCTCTGAGGTGGGAGAGGTAGCCTTGTGTATCAAGAGATATGCTGTTACTTCTCAGGAAAAGTGGAGACTATATGTTAAATTAACACAGCTGGCTGAAGATTGTTAGCCATCTTCAAAATTGGAATCTTCAATATTGGAATTATTTCTAGACCAGTCTATGGTTGAGTCAGCTGAGCACAATAAGGAGAAGAGTCATTTTAACTCTTCTTTAGATTAATTTTTCCTAAGCTAGCTTAACAGTCTTCATGTTCTATCCCACAAAGTCTAAAAGCTTGAAGCTAGGCAATTTATCTAACCTGGGACATTTGACAATTAAGGTAAGTCAAGAACATATACCCAATATAGATCTTATGTTACCATGGTCTGGGCATTTAGCAAGCACACAGTCAGCATATCTTATGCAGCATTCTGTGGAAAAAACAGAGGACATGCCTTCTCCCCCAATATTAAATCAGGATCATGGCATATGTTAATAAGTGAATTCCTTCATTTCACCTAGACATCAATATGCCTAATTACAAGATGTCATATACATTTAGCAAGGAGTTTCTAAGCATCCAAATTTTAAAATTTTCTTAAAACATGCAAGCACAATATAAATGATATGTACAGGGACACGATTTCCGCTCTCTTCTCTCTTCTAAGAAGATATTGTTTTATTAATTTAAGTTGGAACACAAAGTATACACCATAACATAGGCAATAACTATGTAATTATATAAAATAAACATAGCATTTTTAGTTGTTTTTTCTGTTAGAGCAGTTGTAACTAGAAAGCCTAAAAATGAATCATTAGTCACATGCACATATTTTTTTTATCTTCTAAATTAGAAATATGAATATCATTTATCTGTAATAACTAAGTCCTCTAGGATTAACACCATTACGTGGTAGAGGTAGAAATTGAGGACATCAAGAACAAATCTTTACAATTTGATGTGCACAAAATATAAAATTATTTCAAATACCTAAAGGACAGTCATTTAGAGAACATATCCTTTGTTCTTAGAAATTTGAATCACATTTGTATAAACTGTAGAAATTAAGAATTAGCAGTATTAAAAATGGACCAATTTTAAGCAATTATAAACCATGAGCTATGTATATCTACTATTATTAAAAGCTTGACCTTTAACATCTTAAAAATAGCTGCTATAGCACCCAATTCAGGTATCTGTGTTGAAGCAGGGAGAAACTTAAAGGAATAAACATGTGATCTGATAGTACAAATTATCTTTTGGATAACAATTATTAATTTTGCCTAAAAATGCTTGCCATGTAATAGACCAACCATTAATAATAAATTTGATTGTTGCTTGAAGCAAGGAACAAACGTTTCCTACCTTGAAAACAGAGGTTTAAGACCTTCTGTGGCAAGCTTAAAATGAGGTAAATATAAGATAAAGCCAATTAATATATCCTAACAACCTTTGAAAGCCATTTACCTAAAAGTTCTAAAAGTCCATAGGAGCAAGGGCCTGTAACAAACATTCTATGAACATTATACACTGAAAATTTTAAGATCTTAACTTCTAGTATTGAAACAGAGACAAAACATTTTTTTTATCTGCCCTAGGATCCACCTTTAGTCCTTGGCAAGGACTAGATCTGAGCCTTTTATCTAAGACCAGACCCAAACCTGTGTTTTGAGGATTAAACAAAAGAAACCTGTAATTCCATGGTCAAAGGAACCTACTTGATATCAAATACATTTCCACAGAGATATCCTTTTTAATCTTGGAGGGTTAAATTTTGCTCCTACCATTGTAGCCTATAAACTTGTGGAAAAGTGGCAATGGGCCTCTAAAACCCATAGCTGTATCACTCTCAAAATTATCATAATTACAAAATGTTAAGAATTATGAGCCTGCAAACTGAAAACTGCAGCCAATGACACACTGATTTTTATTGTAACTCAATGTTTTCTTGCAATATTAGAGCACAATTGCAATTTTGGAAGCAAATCCCAATTTTAAACAATCTATTTTCTTTAAAATCAATGGCAAACACATATTTACAGCACAAGGTTTGTCTGCCAGTTCTTATGTTCAAGTGTATGACAGTGTAACTTATTAAAGAGACAATATTTTAAATCTTAATCTTCATTAAGTCCAAACTCCAGGCCAAGATTCACATGAAACACCATGCCAATTTAGGAGCGTCTTAAAGGCCTGTATTTCCTGGATTGCGTCATGCCACGTGTTGTTTAAAATGGCGACTACCCTAAACTACCAGCCTTAACCGTCATGCCACGTGTTGTTCAAAAATGGCGACTACCCTAAACTACCAGCTTTAACCTAACTTTTGTTAATAACATTATACCTTTTAAATCATGTCCAGTGACTTAAGCCAATACTCTATAGTCAAGACATGCAAAATATACCTTTAAATCCAATTATAAACAAGAACAAAGCATGAGTGGCGTTAGGCCACGTGTAGTTAAGATGGCTCTAACACTGAATCACCAGTTTTAAACTAACCTTTTCTTAATAACACTATACCTATTACATAATACCCAATTAATTTATAACTCTTAAGTCAAGAAATGTAAAGCCTTATACCATTAAAACCAATTAGAAACAAGTATAAAGCGACTACATGAATTTCACAAGCCAAACCAAAGTCTTCCCAAATCTTGAGGTTTCTGGGCTTTTAAGAGCGGCTTTTTCCCCAGCCATGCTTGCCTCTTGGGTGAGTGAGCTACGCTGCTGCGGCGCGCCTTTAAATCAATCTCCACACAAACTGTGGCTGGCTCAAGAGGTTGCCAGCAGATGAAATCCTTACCAATTTTTCTTTTTAACATGAAACAGTCATTCACACAAAGACACAGAGAGGACATAAACATACACATAGACAGTTGGTGCACCGGGACAAACACGGAAAGATACAAAGAAAGTTAAGCGTGCTTGTTAAGCAATTGCATCCATTTTCCTCTTTAAACAGCTCTTAGAAGCTGTGGACATATGCCTATTTTTAAAAACCCCTTTCTTTTCGCCGAAATCAGCTCTTACGAGCTTTGGGCAAATGCCTACCAAATTCCTTCCCCATATTTCCCTATCTTTTCAACCCAAGCAGCCACTGTGCCGGGCCCGCACAGTTTGCTTGAAAAACCATATCCTTCCTACACTCACAACAATAGACACGAATTCACTAGCGCTAGTTTTGACCTCTATGTTGCTTACCGTGCGGATACTACTTCTTACCACCTTTTCTGCGAAGCTTCGCTGGATAGGGCTACCTCAGGAAATTCTCTCGTACCAGGTCGCCCCACGTTGGGCGCCAATTATGTAGCCGCCAGCAGCCACATGTAAACCGGGTTACCTGTTGAGAGAATTTTGGGGTTATAGGGAAGAGGGACGAAAAGAAAGTGCGGCTAAGACAATGTTCACTGATCAAAGCCGTAAACTTTAATGGCGCCAGACCTTTTAACAGTTTGGGCAAACCTTTCCCCCCAGACTCCAGGCTGAGTTCCGGTGGAAGTTGTCTAGCTTCTCTTGGAGGTCCTCGTCTTGACTGCTCCGGCAGCTGGGTGGGTCACCTGCTTAATTCAGGAATTCCTAGACCTGGAGGAACAATGAACTTAACCTTTACTACGAGTGCTCCACCCTAGGTGGAGAAGGATCCTGGCTTTCTGGGAGAAGTTAACCTTGACCAAAGTCAAACTCTGACCAAGTGCAAGACTGCCCCAATATGGCTCTGTACAGATAGCCTGTTGAAGTTACTATCACCAGGGATGTCCAGGTGACAGCTTGTATTCTTGTCATGAAGAAACAAACAAATAAGAAGATACCATAGAAGCAAGGAAGCCATGGAGCCATCATGTACCTTGATATGGTGGAGTTGGCAATGTCATGGAGATGGCATACACACTTTTTTTCAATTTTTATTTACATTGTAAATGATTTCCCCTTTTCTGGGTCCCCACTCCCCGCAAGTCCCATAAACCCTCTTCCGTCCCCCTATTCTTCCATCTACCCACTTAATGTGAATTGAAAGAAATTCATAATGACTTCATGTGTCCTTGAAGTGATGGATGCGATAGGAAAATCATTAGAACAACATGTTCACTTAATGTAAAGGGAAGGGAAGTCATTGCACATACTCTTGACCCAATGGAAAAAGCAAGTAGAGAAATGTATACTTGACATAATGGTATAGAGACATTATTAAAAAGGAATATATCCTTGGTTGATGAGACATGGAAGTTGACATGGCAGGACATAGGAGTCATGGATATAACATGTACCTTTGATATGATAACAGCATATAAATCCTGAAATGATCACATATTCCTGATATAGTGGAGCAGTCAAAGAAAAGTCGTACATCTTTAATATGAAAGAACTGAGAAACTGGGGAGAAAGCATGCACTTTTGATATGCTGAGAGCAGGACTGTTATGAAGAAAGCATGTACTATTGATATAATGAGACTGAGAAGTCAGAAAGATAGCATGCATAGGACCAGAACAGTCATGGAGTTATCATTTGTTCAAAATACAAATGGCATAGTAAATAACATTGATAGCCCATGCTCTTCCTATGGTAGGACATTTAAATCATAGAAATAGCATGTACCAGAATACGGTGGGAGTGAGTCACACTTTATTTCTATGTTTTCTTTTTATCAACAACATAACTTGAATTCAAAAAGCAATATGAAGAAAATCCCAAATGGAGAAGTATAAAACTTCTTGACCATTAATCTTCAAAATTATGAAGACTATGAAAAAGAAAAATGTTTGAGACAGGATCATGGCACATCAGGGCATAAGGGATATGACAAAATGCTTTGGAAGATCATGAATAGATAGATATGGGACTTTAGGTAAAAATATAACTTGAAAAAATATATAAAGCATAGATGTTTTAAAAATATTTTCAACCACATTTATGACTTTACTACTGTGAATTATGCCCAGACCACTCCTCTTTTGTGGATTTGAACACTGTAAACAAGTACTTTTATACTGACAAATGCCTTTCCCTAACACTTGTTACACACAGTAATCTGAAACCCTGTGAACTCTGTGCTAGTTGAATTCTGTAATACAGTTGCTTTTGACACTTCAATGAAGTAAGTCCTGGATTCACCCTATAGAGAAAGGCCACCACTGGATTCTGCAGCTGCCATATCCAAATCTATACTTTTCCTGACAGATATCTAGGATTTAAACAGGACACAAAGTTGGTTATAAGTTGGGATATCTGCACCAGAAACTAGTATTTCTTTTTCAGAATGTGCAATTTTCAGTTTATTCCAGTTTTCCCTCTTGTGTTTGGAGATTTACCTTTCTGCTTTGCAGGTTAATTTAACAAGAGCAATTAATCTCATTTCTAGGCATGACTTAAAACAAACAGTTCATTATCAGATGTTGCATGCAATATTCATCAGGTATTGTCTCTTTACCCACTTGAAATACTTTTAAAACCATAGTGTATGCCCAATATTATCCATCACAGATATACTGATTTCACTCTCTCTCTCTCTCCCTCTCCCTGTCCCTCTCTCTCTCTCTCTCTTTCTCTCTTTATCCCCTTCTTTCTCTCTCTCTTTCTCTCTCACTCTGTCTCAATATGTGGTGTGTGTATGTGTGTGTGCATGTATGCATGCAATGTTTTCCATAGATACATAACTACAATAAGCATAATTTATGTTGGGTTCAACATGCAATTAATAAAAATAATATAGTTTATTATAACCTATAATAAGTTTAATAATATGAGTTTCCTTCCAATCTATTTATTATACTCTCCTTACCTTTGGGATTCTCATTGTGATAGGAGCTTATACAATGTAATGTTATGTGATAAAGTGAAATGAGATGAACACCATAGGCTTAGGGTTATAATGTAGGCTTTGGTCACTGCAGGAATGAGTCCTTAAACACAAGTGTACTGGCTAGTTTCATGTGTCAACTGGAGTTATCACAGAGAAAGGAGTTTCAGTTGGGGAAGTGCCTCCATGAAATCCAGTTGTGGAGCATTTTCTCAATTAGTGATCAAGTGGGGATTGCCCCTTGTGGGTGGTACCACCTTTGGGCTGGTGCTCTTGGGTTCTATAAGAGAGCAGGCTGAGCAAGCCAGGGGAAGCAAGCCAGTAAGAAACATCTCTCCATGGCCTCTGCGTCAGCTCCTGCTTCCTGACCTGCTTGAGTTCCAGTCCTGACTTCCTTTAGTGATGAGCTGCAACGTGGAAGTGTAAGCTCAATAAACCCTTTCCTCCCCAACTTGCTTCTTGGTCATGATGTTTGTGCAGGAATAGAAACCCTGACTAAGACAAATTGGTGCCAGCATAGTGGGGTATTCCTGTGACAACCTGACTATGTTTTGGGGAGGACTGTGGAAGGACTTTGGAACTTTGAGCTAGAAAAGCCATTAGAATATTAAGAGCTCAGTTGAAAGTTTTGTAGGAGCTTGGAAGACAATGTTAAGGACAGTGCAAAAGATGGAGGCCTGGCTTGTGAAATTTCAGGGGGAAGATTAAAGACTCTTACAGTGGCCATGTTTTGATTGTGAATATTCTGTGGTTTTGGTTAGCTGGGGCTGAAGAATCAGCTGTGAGTAACATGATACTGGAACCACTAAAGCAAACCTTTGTGTTACTGGGACTATGGATGCTGGTTAGCTGGAGGGAAGAAATTAGCAGTGATTAAGAAGAGACCAGTATCACTGAGATGAAATCTTTTTGAAAGTGTTTTCTGAGAGCACAGAGGGTGTGTTCCAGAGATAGCCACAGTTGTATTTTGTGCTGTGCCTGGACTTGGTACTGTGTAAGAGTCACCCAGTTGGTTCTGGTTTTGAAGGCATGAAGGGGTCATGAAGAGCTGCTGAGGCTCTTGTCACAGTGAGAGGCCATGGAAGGCCATTGG
The DNA here is from genome assembly GCF_947179515.1 of Apodemus sylvaticus. Lineage (NCBI taxonomy): Eukaryota > Metazoa > Chordata > Mammalia > Rodentia > Muridae > Apodemus > Apodemus sylvaticus. The sequence continues at coordinate 131,087,465 of NC_067472.1, read as the reverse complement.
TGAAGGTGCAGCCTCAGTTGCAATTAATGGCCCAGGACTTGAAGGGGTCATGCATAGGAGCAGAGGTTTGTCACCCTGATGAGAGCCTATGAGAGGTTATTGGTGAAGCCTAATTACAGTGGAAGATAGCAGCGTTTTGGAGATGCCAGTACCATATGATGATCACCAAGAACAGCAGCAGCAGTGGAGTACAGGCAGCTGGAGCCTAGAAGACAAGCTGTTTGCTACAAAGGGCAGAGCTAAAGAAGTGACCCAAGCCCTTGGAGGAGCCCAGAAGATAGCGAGTTGGATCCCAGACATTGAAATATTGGAGTTTGAGTTTTGCTTTTGGTTGTGACTGTGCCCTGATATGTTTCCCTCTTGAATGAAGAAAGAATTTTAGTGGAGCCCACAGTTGAGAGACTGAATTTTTAAAAGACTTTGAATTTTAAAGATATTGGACATTTTAAGGTAATTGAACTTTTAATATGTAAAGACTGTGGGACTTTTAAAGTAATTTAGATCTTGGGGATGAACAAGAAAGTAAGGGTTGAGGCTTAATAGTGATGTGTTTGTGTGTCAAGTTGACAAGGGGTCAATTGTACTGGCTAGTTTCATGTGTCAACTTGACACAGGCTGGAGTTACCACAGAGAAAGGAGTTTCAGTTGGGGAAGTGCCTTCATGAGATCCAGTTGTGGGGCATTTTCTCAATTAGTGATCAAGTGGGGAGGGCCCCTTGTGGGTGGTACCACCTTTGGGTTGGTGCTCTTGGGTTTTATAAGAGAGCAGGCTGAGCAAGATAGGGGAAGCAAACCAGTAAGAAACATCCCTCCATGGCCTCTGCATCAGCTCCTGCTTCCTGACCTGCTTGAGTTCCAGTCTTGACTTCCTTTAGTGATGAACTGCAACGTGGAAGTGTAAGCTCAATAAACCCTTTCCTCCCCAACTTGCTTCTTGGTCATGATGTTTGTGAAGGAATAGAAACCCTGACTAAGACAACAAGTATCACAATACATGACAATCCATCTAATACCCAGGCAGACAAGATGGGTAACATATCTATGATGGTGATTCTGGGCAAAGCTATCATCCACAAATCGATGCATTGATATAGATGATATCCACATGTTGATAGAGTGATGTAGACTGTTTGAGGTTCTATCACACTGCACAGAACAATGTGAATGTAGTACTTGTTAACATTTTGTTTCTGGAATTTCCCATTTATCACTCTTGTACTATTGTTGAAACCTGGTGGATGAAAATGCAGAATGTGAAATGATAAATAACAAAGAAGGTTACTGTGAATGACTCAAACATCTTTCTTTAGAGATTATGATCTATTCATTTGTTCAATACATACTTATTGGGAATGTATTATATTCATAGCACTCCACTAACCAATGGGATCCTACTAAGTGAGAATATTCTCTTTCTGTATAGTTGGGAAGACAAAAGATTGAATGTTTCAGAGTTAAGGTCCTATGTGGGGATTACTTCTATAATACTGTGATAGCTTATAAACACCAGGTTCGAGTAGTCTAAAGTCTTTTCTTTTTTTTTTAAATGTCAGGAAAAAAACGGTTACTCTACATGGAGAGAAAAGAATGACATGACAAAATAAGGCAAACATTTTCAAGGACTGAAGTAGAAACCAATAAGCTCTGATAGAAATATGGAGAGAAGAACACATTACAGAGGTGGTTAGTTCAGAACAAAGGTGCCTCACTTCTATTTGAAAGGCACAGAGGAGCTTCTGAAAGGGGCCACTGCAGGTCATACAAATGCCACAAGCAGAGTGTGCTGACTGTGAAAACTCATTCCAGCATCTGAGTAGATAAGAGCAGGAAACATAATTTGAAAGTAGCTAATTTAGAGTTGAAAGTGAGAGCCTGGACTAAAGCTAAAAGTCTGAACTATAGGACTGTGAGGGGAAGCTTCCTATGGAAGGCCAAAAGTTACTGAGAAAGGGCTTTCAGAAGAGAGTCACTCAGCTGGTGATGTCACCATCATTGCAAATGAGAGGTATAGAGAATTTGAACTGCAAAGAAAAAAATGGAGACTGTGGCCTGTCCTCAGGTGGACCCCACATTGGATTCACTGTTTCTCTACTGATTTTCATCTGAAGAACTGTTAGTTGCATCATAGAAGATCTTCACTTACAGTCATGTCTCTAGATCTAGATTTATGATCAGCGAGTACAAAGAACAGTAACATATCTCGCTGAATGCATATACTGCCTCTAGAGGAGCTCAGTTCTCTGGTTTCTCAAAAATTTGTCAAGTATTATGTCCAAGACCTGTCGCTCTGGTCCTATATGGGATCTGAATTCCCTTTTTTAAGATTCTGTTTTTCAAGATTCTCCTTCATACTAAGGAGAAGCACCCCTCTGTTGTGCTGTAGACACCTCAAGGTGAACAAAGAAAATATAAAGTCAGAATCACATATTCTTGAAGATTAAGAGATCAGCCACTGACTTTGTAAAAGATGCTTCTCTGTCCTTCCTCAAGCCCCAGAGTAGAGCAAATGAAAGAAGGGAGTAAAACCAGTTCCAGAGCTGGGAGTACCCACAAAGCAGCTGCCTCAGAGCTTAATGGCCTGTGAAATGTCTATATGTTATTTCTTCAATGCCTGTGAATGTTTATCTTTGGTTTAGCATCCATGATCACTGCACAGTAGAGTGGACCCTTGATTGACTTCACCACTCAATATGATTGTGATAAGGCTATTTTCCCCATAAATAGACAATGCAGAAAGAGATCATATATATATATATATATATGATTTCAAATTCATCTCAAAGTCAAGTGAGAAATACAAAACCATAACAAAATAGCTGAACTTGTAAATTTGGAACCAATGTTAGGAGTGAAGGAATATAAACACTCAAATATGGTCTACTCATCAGCACATCCTACAGAACAGAAATACCAAGGCATTTGGGGACTGTGGTCAGTTCTGAAATAATCAAGATTCAGTGTTTGAATGAGGTATCCAAATGCCCCTAACTCTATTAACATTTTCTTTCATCCAAATATGAAAAATGGGCTCATTTATTATTTATCCTGTCTTCATTTGATATTTCACCTGCTGCCAGCAGTGGCAAGCCCAGCCAAGATTCCCCCAAGGCTAGCCCTGCAGCAGACAAGCCCAGCAAAGCAGAGTCACACCCAGGGAAGCAGATGGGTGACCTTTTGCTCACAGGCTCTTCAGACTGCAGAATGGATAGCCAAACTCTTTGGGTGGCCCAGGCTTTTTGCTTTTATAAATTAAAATATATATTTCCCGACTGATAGTCTGTTTCCCAGAAACATCCATCGCACATTTGTCAAACACCATCTTTCCTGCTTTATGCCTGGAACAGCCAGTTTTTCTGTTATCCGAAATCCCTAACACGACATTCCCTCCCTTCTAGGCGACCTCCCCTCAAAATAACTCAGTGTGAACTTTTCTCCATTGCTTTTCCTTCTTCTTAGGCAGCCATGTGTTTGAAACATGTTTAAGATATTGTCACATCTCATATTTTAAATATCATGAGGACAGGCCAACTCTATGATATTTTAAGTGCCCTCATTATGAAACATATGGCTGGGGTAGGGGAGAGAGAAGTAGAGAAAGAAACATGGCAAATGTAATATTTCCCAAGAGGAGGGGTTGGGGAACATGACCTGCAAGATGCAAGAATCTATGTGTGCCACTACTGAAATACCATCTGGTTCCATTCAAATTATCATCTTGAAATTATGACTTTTTTGCATATGCCATAATGTATAGGATTCAAGGGCCAAAACACATCACAGTGTTTGTAACCAACATATCCAGTTGCTGTCAAAGCTGTGGTGCCTTTTTTTAAAAAAAAGAGAGCAAAAAGGAAAACAAATAGAATGTTGTATTCCTTGGGTCCTCATAGTTCATGTCCTTTGAAAAGAGAGATATAGTTATTAGAGTAACAATGAAAGGAATTGTCATTAATAGCATCATTCTCTCACTTGCTGTTTAATTCATTTATTATCTCATTCAGCAAATAGATAATAGATTTCAAGAATCCACAATGCCTAGAGATGAAGACAGAGAAATGAGAAGAGAGTGACCAGAATGTTATAATGTGAAATGATAAAACCTGTATAGAAGTACATACAGGTGTAATAGAATTACTTGAGCTTCTCTGGAGGAAAAAAAAGGTAGTGTTAGTATGGAATTATTTTAAAGGAGGTTACTTCTAAGATCATTTTATAATTAAGTAGACTTTACCTCTACAAAGTGGATATTAATATTCCCAGGCTTTAGACAAGAGTAAGCAAAAGCATTGAAATGTTGGTGAGAACTTGCTACTAAGAATTCATTATAGCTAGAATAGAGAAGGGTGCAGACAAGCAAGATGGAGATGGGAATAGAGTATAGGTCATAGCAAATATCTATGACCTTCATACACCTTTACTGGGAGAAATACTTTAGCAGCTCATACTTGAATTCCAACTGAGAAGACAAATTCCCTTTAGTTAAAATAATACCTTGACTTAAAAGTATTGACAAAGCTATATGACCTTTTATGTTGGACATGAAAAGGCTTTCAGGGAATCCATTAAGATACTAAGTAAGATGCAAAGAATAATTCTCTTTATTATCCTGATAAAGATGTGAAAGTAGAGAAGGGTGAAGTTCCAATGGATTGAAGCAAGGACCTTGTAGGAAAAGGGTCCAGAGGATCTCTGAGGGTCAATGAGAACAGACACATATTCGGGATTAAGTGACTAACTTCAATTGTTTTGTTTCATTGTATAAGATATCCATTATTTTCTCTATGTTCCCAGTGTGTTCATTCAGCTGTTTGATAGAGTCAAGGAGCATTTTGCAGATTTTGTGGTGGGTTATGTTTTATATGGCATAAATTAGTAAAGCATGGTTAGTAACGCATGGCATTCCTAGTCTGGAGTACAATGGTACATTAGCAAGATCACAAACCAGAAGGCAAACTGGGCTCAAAGGAGGCCTTTCATAAATGGAAATAAAAGCACATGGTGGATGGGCTGTGGACTATAAGTTGCCATATAAATGGGAATTGCAAGTCAACCAAACTCAGTGTGTATATTTATAGAGGAATCCAACTTGCCTCACAAGAAAAGCGTAAGTGTAATGACCACATTTAAGAGTAAACATATAAGGAGGAACTAACACTTTTAGTATGGGATTTATAGTCAGCTTAAGGTGATAGTCATATGAGCAAAAATATAGCTTGTGCACATGACAAGTCTGATTTCTGACCCCCTGAGAACCAACTGGAAAGTACAAAATAAACTACCAGCATACCCACAGACTATGTGTAGGGTAATTATCATTGTGAGATAAAGTCAGCAAATGAAAACTTTCTATCATTCATTTTGGACAATTCTGTTTCCATTCACTTACCCCTTTTCACATTCTACACCATGGCCTGAAGGAGTCCTATGGACGTGTGTCAACTGAAATCCTCAATGCTATGAATGGCATGTGTGACCAGAACCTGGCCAAAGCATCTATAAATTTGTACCTTTTTAACTTTCAAAATGATATTTCAAATTAGTAAATGCATTTATTAATCCCTATGGATTGATAAGTGAAGAGTGATCTTTCTAAAGAAACTAGCTGAGATTGACTGATTCTTGTCTTACCAAATTCCCCACTCAAAAATTCTCCATTTATTCATTAACACACTCCATTATCTTCGTGAGTATTTGAGTAGCTATTATTTGGCAGGTACTGTTCTAGATCTGAGCAAAATCTTAGAAAGCAAGACTACAGAACTGTGTTGAAGACTCAGGGTGACTATTTCTCATATATATCTGTGTACCCTAAGTGAAAAAGCACTGTAATTCAAAGGGAACACATGTACATTAGATGCAATTTCTGAATCTAGATAGTGTAAGATAGTGTAATAACTTCTTATCAGTTAGAAGGCAGTACACTGAAGTCTATAGCTCTCAGACAGCTCTCACTCTTCCAAAAAAGTGCATTAGCAGTGATAACAGATACTGAATCTGTAGAGCACATAGCTAGTAGGTAGCTAGTGGAAAGGAGGAGGCAGAGTAGCTGTTTCATTGAAGGACAACTCTATTAGTGTAACCTATTTAATTCATTCTGCCTTGTGTCTATTACATAACTCAATATGCCAATCCTCACTACTTTTGACAGTCTTTCCTTATATGATTCCTTTTCTTTGACACTGAGAAGCATGTTTTCACAGCAAAGCATGGGATCATGTTTACTCTTTGGTCCAAAACATTCCTTGCTTTTGATTTTCTTAGCATTGAACTTAATGAACTCCTGTCCTGAGATCTGTCCCAGCCTGATTCTCCTACCCCAACCCAATCTTTCTTGATGTCTCCCCACTCTTCTTCTAGCCCCTTGTCTTGTTGCTGTCCTTCAGGATAACTACTCATTTTTACTTAGAATCTGGATATTACTTTTCTTTCTGTGAGAAATATTAGTACACTCCACATCTTTGTCTAAGGGACTCCTAGCAAAAATTACCACTTATTGCAATATGTCTTACATACTGCCTCATCTACCACATTGCTAATTACTGTAACAATTTCTACTGAGATTGTATCTTAATTCAGTCATTCATCTTCTGTCTTCATATAAATTTGTGAAAAGCGAGGGAGTATCCATCTGATTTGCCCTCATGTCCCTAGCACAGTGTTGGACATAGCAAACCTTCAGCAAACCTTTCTAAATGACACCATGAGGAATGCATACCTCAACCCCACTGGTATACAAGACTTCCCTCTAGTTTGTCTAACTTTAGCACAGACTGCATTTGCCGCTTGAATGAGACACCATTAAGCTAGTTAGAAAGAGCAGGCAGTTAATATTGCCTCAAAAAAGCACCCATAAGCAAGCACATACTCTTTATTAAAAAGGGTCCCCTTTGGGGCTTGCTTGTGAAGTTGTTTTATAAGGCTGAGTGGGTGGATGGTCTGATTATAGAGGCAATTATTTGTAAGCAAGTTTCCAAAAAGGTACATAAGATGTTCACCCCCGACTGGATTACTGTCCACCTTCCAACTCCTCCTCCTGTCCGCCTTCTTTCATAAAGAAGTACCAGGACTGTCATTGCATTGCCAGTAAATCACTTCCTTCACCTCCCACTCATTGCCCTTCATTCCTTTGCAGCATAATTACCATCCTGCTAATAAGTCAAATGAGTGGGTACAGCAGAGTGGGCTGGTCCATTTGGCTGCCTCCCTGAGCTCTGGCACAGAGTGAATGGGAAATATGGAGAGTTGGGCTGCTGCAGCCTCAGCACACCCAGGGAAGCCTGCTAATAGGTTTTCTTCTCAGTGACTCTTGCTTAAAGGGATGGCTGCATGGGAACCCAACTGGAGGGGGGCATGGTGATGCCTCCAGCCTCATCTCCAAGCTGTGCTCCTTTGATCTGCCAAAGAATAGATAACTCAGACGCTGGAAATTGACTCTGAATGCCTAATGTTGCCCTTTTTCCTGCATCCCATGAGTATCTCTTGCAGTCTTGCTTCTTAGAGAAAGTGTCCTGTCTTGAAAATCTCTTCTGTCCTGCTCAATTGAGTTTATCAGTTTTGTGTCTCTGCCTGGAAAAATCATAATTACAAGCAAGTATTTGGGGACAAAAGGCAGAGCAGTATAGTAGAGAGCCTTTTATTGTCTATTCTGGAAGTTCAAGAAGCAAGACAACTAAGGGGTATCACATGGTGTCAATGGAACAACAAGGTCACTAACACTAAACCGCTAAAGTAATGTTCAGCCAATAGAATGTTTCCAAAACAGTTTGTGTAAATGGCATGTGGATGCATGCAGTCATGTATGTGTGCCAGCATGTGTGCATCTTAGGGTTTTATTGCCATGAAGAGACACCATTGACCAAGGTAACTTATAAAGGTGAATATTTAAATAGGACTTCTTTGTAGTTTCAGAAGTTTAATCCATTATCCTCACAGCAAGAAGCATGGTAGCATGCCAGATAGACATTGTGCTGGAGGAGGCAAGAGTTCTACATCTTGATCCAAACACAGTTAGGAGGAGACTGACTTTCCCAGACAGTTAAGAGGAGGCTGTCTTCTACCCTGGGCAGAGCTTAAACATTAGGAGACCTCAAAGCTCACCTTCACAGTGACCCACTTCCTCCAAGAAGTTCACACCTATTGCAATAAGGCCATACCTCCAAATAGGGTCACTTCCCAACTTCCACAGTGTGTTATGTTCTTTTATCTTTGTATTTTTAAATTAAAATAATTGCACTGTTGTTCTTTTCCCTTCCTTCCATTTGCACTTATGTAGATTTCTGATGAGCTTGCTCTTGGTTCTTTTCATAATCATAGCATTTGTTTCCATTAAATGTTATTGTAACATATAGATACATAACCTTTACCTGGTTAGTTGCATTAGTGTTGCATGTGTGAATATGTTTTCAGGTCTGACCACTTAGTATTGGATAACCAATTAAGGAGCTCATGCCTGAAAAAGACCATTTCTCCCTCGCAGAGAATTCCTTAGTTGCCCATAGTTCTTTGTGCAGGAACAGGACACTGAGATTTCTGCTATCTCAGCATATCTGCTGCTGTTGCACTTCTTAAGATCTTGTTTAGGCAGCCATATTGCTGAGATATCCTGTGTGCAACTTCTCTCTCATCTCTCAATACAATCTACAGCAGATTTGAGGCTCCTCTGCCTCTAACAGTTTTCTTAGGCCCTCTTCTCTGATATTCCCTGGAATTTAGGTGCATGGATTATGTTGCAAATGTATCTGCTTGCCTTGTGTTCCTAAATGATAGTTCTCTGCCTTTTGACCACTTTTGATTTTCAGTAATGGTCTCTGCTAAGAAGCCTATATTTTAGACATCTGTTGCTGGTAAAATTGGGGATAGTACAAGACTTTTAAAAATTGTCTTTTTATGTTACTTTTAATCTATTCTTCTATTCATCTGAGTTTAATGATAATGATTTTTAATTCCTATATTTTTATAATTTTTGCCCATTTTCCATATGTTATCATTAGTTGAATTATCATGATTTAATGGAAGGCTATTATTTGCAATTTTGGTTTTTTACTGAACTTTGCAAGTATATAATTTTAGCCCTACTTCCTAGCAGGTAGGAAACTAAAGAAGTTTAATTGACTTTTATATCACAAAGTTCATTAGCAATAATTCAAAACATATCATGCTTCCTGCTTTGGCTTACTAATACAATTTCAAAGTTTGTTTATCAGACCTAAGCTAACCAAAGTGTGATAAACCTAAACTTTACTAATATTCAATAAACTTTCCTGTTAAAATTATTAAAATATATATTCCGATATTAATTAACTTTAGAGAACTTGTTGCTGTCCCAGCTCTTTTGTTGTTAGTTTAGCTATTGGAATCAGAATCTAATGGATCTCAACAATGAATTCAACTGCCTTTTTACCTCTAAGGGACAGATAAATGCTCAGTCACATCCTGATGCAGTAGTTGACACTGTGCTGTCAGTTCTCTAGAGGTATGATGTTAGAGATTAGTCCTGATTAGCATATGGCGACTTCAGCCTTTCGCTTTGTGGCTCTTTGTTATTTCTTTGTTTATTTGATCAAGTTTGCATTGATAACTTTTGTTTGTCACTAATTTTCAAAACCACAGTCATCCATATTTTCTTGCCAATTAGTTTCATAACAAGTTATAATCTGTTCTCTATTTTAAATATTCACTGAAATATATTATATTAAAAATACAGAAATGATTCATAGATAATGTCTTTGTTAGTTTTTCATTGCCATGAAGACACAGCATAACCAAGGCAATAAGAGAAGAAATGGAATGAGCTTTGCAAAGAAGGAGGCAAATTTCCCAGTGCCTTCTAAGAGCAGGTATGGGGTTGGCCTATAGATAGGAACTAAGGTAGTTGTATTAGTTTGGGTTCTCTAGAGTCACAGAACCTATGGATAGTCTTTATATAGTTAGGGAATTTGTCAATGACTTACAGTCTATAGTCCAACTCCCCAACAATGATCAGCAGCAGCTGTGGATGGAAGTCCAAGGATCTAGCAGTTTCTCAGTCCCACGAAGCAAGCAGGCAAGGAAGAGTGAGAGAGAATCTTCCTTCTTCCAGTGTCCTCATATATCTCCAGCAGAGGGTGTAGACCAGATTAAAGGTGTGTGCATCCATGCCTTTAATCCCAAATGATCTTGAACTTGGAGATATCCTTGTCTTAGCCACTATGCTTCAAGGTCTCCATGCCAAGATCCAGGTCAGAAACTTATATCTCTGAGCCTCCAAATTAGGATCATAGGTGAGCCTTCCAATTCTAGACTGTAGTTCATTCCAGATATAGTCAAGTTGACAACCAGGAATAGCCACTACAGTAGTGAAGTCAGAGAACTTAGTATGCCATTTTGCAGAAGTAGAGTGGGTGAAAGCACAGATAAAAAAAATTATGATAGGTAACTTAATGTTTATAAAAAAAAAACTTTCAAACAGATGCATGGTTCTGTCATGTAGTTCTTCATGGAGAATAGTGACACTTCCAAGGTCTATAGAATAAGAAATTTTTACCTTTTAGACACTGGTTGTCAACTCTCTTAATGCTGAGACCCTTAATACAGTTCTTGATGTTAAAGTGAACCCTAATCATAAAATTATTTCATTGCTACTTCACAAGTGTAATTTTGCTACTGTTATGAATCATAGTGACAATATCTGATATGCAGAATACCTAATATGTGACCCTCAAGGAAGTTGTAACCCACATATTGAGATCTGCTGAATAAGACTGTTCTTAAAAAATTTTATTACTGATAATTAAAACTTAAATATATTTTTCATGTACAGTGTGATGTTAATGCTATGCACATTGTGGAGTGTTTCAGAATGCTCTTTGGTGATAAGCTGCACTATAAAAATGACTTGTCAATTACTAACTAGATAGGACTTTATAAAGTAGTATTTTTATACCTTCCATAGACTAGAGATAGACAAACCAAAATGGATGTCAGTTTCACATTGTCATAATTCATAAGACCTTCATATTTTGAGACAATCCTAAATCATTTGTTTTATTTTTGTGTCATGTCATATTTCTTCCAATTAAAATGGAAATTATTTGTGCTTCCCTTTCTCTTTTCCTTGCACATCTCTCTATGTTTTTCTTCTCTCCCCTCCCCTCCCCTCCCTACCTCTCCTTTCTTCTTCACTCTGCTTTGCTTCTCTTATTCCTCTCCCTCTCTCCTGTCTTCTCTCTCAAGCCCTCTCTTCTCTTCTCTTCTCTTCTCTTCTCTTCTCTTCTCTTCTCTTCTCTTCTCTTCTCTTCTCTTCTCTTCTCTTCTCTTCTCTTCGCCCTCCCCTCCCCTCCCCTCTCCTCTCCTCTCCTCTCCCTCTCCCTCCCATCCCCCTCCCCTTCAACCTCCCCTCCCCCTCCATCTCTGGCAGTATTTCATCTATCAGGCTGGCTTTCATAACACTATCTAGACAAAGATACTCTGAATGTCTGATCCTTGTGTCTCCATCTCCAATGTTGTTGGGTTACAAGTCTGGGCCACTATATTAATTATATGGTGGAGATCAAACCTGAGGCTTTGGGCATAGCAGTCAAACACTTTACCAACTAGATTAATCATCAGCCCCAGTATATTTTTCTTAATTGTCTTCTTATTCCTTACAATATGCCTCAGAGAATAATCCATAATACAATGGACCAGGTGATACTTTTTCACTTATAGATATGAAGCAAGTGTTTATCAGGCTATAAAAGTGTGATTTGAATATAAAATATGCCTTCAAAAGGGCTCATATGTAGAAGGATATTTATTTTGTAATTTTTTTAAATATTTTTATTTTCTATATTCTTTGTTTTCATTTCAAATAAATTCCCCTTTCTCGGATCGCCCCTCCCCATATGTCCCATAAACCTTCTTCTATCCACCCATTCTCCAATCACTTCCCTCCTTTTTCTCTGTCCTTATATTCCCCTCCAATGCTAGATCAATCCTTTCCAGGATCAGGACCCTCTCCATACTTCTTCATGGGAGTCATTTGTTATGCGATTTGTGCCTTGGGTATTCAGGGCTTCTGGGCTAATTAATATCCACTTATCAGAGATTGCATTCCATGTGTACTCTTTTGTGATTGGGTTACCTCACTTAGGATGATATTTTGCAGATCAAACCATTTGCCTAAGAATTATGTCAATTCATTGTTTCTAATTGCTGAGTAGTATTCCATTGTGTAAATATACCACATTTTCTGTATCCATTCCTCCTTTGAGGAGCATCTGGGTTCTTTCCAGCTTCTGGCTATTATAATAAGGCTGCTATGAACATAATGGAGCATGTGTCTTTATTGCATGCCGGGGAATCCTTTGGGTATATGCCCAGGAGAGGAATAGCAGGGTCCTCTGGAAGTGTCATGTCCAGTTTTCTGAGGAACCGCCAAACTGATTTCCAAAGTGGTTGTACCATCTTACAGCCCCACCAGCAGTGGAGGAGTGTTCCTCTTTCTCCACATCCTCGCATACACCTGCTGTCTCCTGAGTTTTTGACCTTAGCCATTCTGACTGGTGTAAGGTGAAATCTCAGGGTTGTTTTGATTTGCATTTCCCTAATGACTAATGATGTTGAGCACTTCCTAAGGTGCCTCTCGGCCATCTGAATTTCTTCAGGTGAAAATTCTTTGTTTAGATCTGTACCTCATTTTTTAATAGGGTTATTTGATTCCCTGGAGTCTAACTTCTTGAGTTCTTTGTATATATTGGATATTAGCCCTCTATCAGATGTAGGGTTGGTGAATATACTTTCCCAATTTGATGGTTGCAGTTTTGTCCTTTTAACAGTGTCCTTTGCCTCACAGAAACTTTGTAATTTTATGAGGTCCCATTTGTCAATTCTTGATCTTAGAGCATAAGCTATTGGTGATCTGTTGGGTCTTCCCCAGTTTCTTTTCTATTAGTTTCATTGTGTCTGGTTTTACATGGAGGTCCTTGATCCACTAGGAGTGAAGTTTAGTACATGGAGATAAGAATGGATCAATTCGCATTCTTCTGCATGCTGACCTCCAATTGAACCAGCACTATTTGTTGAAAAGGCTATCTTTTTTCCCGCTGGATGTTTTCAGCTCCTTTGTCGAAGATCAAGTGACCATAGGTGTGTGGATTCATTTCTGGATCTTCGATTCTATTCCACTGGTCCACTTGTCTGTCACTGTGCCAATACCATGCAGTTTTTAACGCTATTGCTTTGTAGTATTGCTTGAAGTCAGGGATACTGATTCCCCCAGAATTTCTTTTGTTGTTGAGAATAGTTTTAGCTATCCTGGGTTTTTTGTTATTCCAGATGAATGTGAGAATTGCTTTTTCTAACTCTGTGAAGAACTGAGTTGTGATTTTGATGGAGATTGCATTGAATCTGTAGATCACTTTTGGAATGATAGCCATTTTAACTATATTAATCCTGCCAATCCACGAGCATGGCAGATTTTTCCAATTTCTGAGGTCTTCTTCGATTTCCTTCTTCAGAGACCTGAAGTTCTTGTCATATAGATCTTTCACTTGTTTGATTAGAGTCACACCAAGATACTTTATATTGTTTGTGGCTATTGTGAAGGGTGTCATTTCCCTAACTTCTTTCTCAGCCTGCTTATCCTTTGAGTATAAGAAGGCAACTGATTGCTTGAGATGATTTTATAACCAGCCACTTTGCTGAAGTTATTTATCAGCTGTAGGAGTTCTCTGGTGGAGGTTTTCGGGTCACTTAAGTAGACTATCTTGTCATCTGCAAATAGTGATAATTTGACTTCTTCCTTTCCAATTTGTATCCCCTTGACCTCCTTATGTTGTCTAATTGCTCTAGCTAGAACTTCAAGTACTATATTGAAAAGATATGGAGAGAGAGGACAGCCTTGTCTAGTCCCTGATTTTAGTGGGATTGCTTCAAGTTTCTCTCCATTTAGTTTGATGTTGGCTACCGGTTTGTTGTATATTGCTTTAATGATGTTTAGGTATGGGCCTTGAATTCCTGTTCTTTCCAATACTTTTAGCATGAAAGGATGCTGGATTTTGTCAAATGCTTTTTCTGCATCTAATGAGATGATCACATGGTTTTTTTCTTTGAGTTTGTTTATGTAGTGGATAGCATTGATGGATTTCCTTATATTGAACCATCCCTGCATCCCTGGGATGAAGCCTACTTGATCATGGTGGATGATCATTTTGATGTGTTCTTGGATTCCGTTGGCAAGAATTTTATTAAGTATTTTTGCATCAATATTCATAAGAGAAATTGGCCTAAAGTTCTCTTTCTTTGTTGGATCTTTTTGTGGTTTTGGTATCAGCGTAACTGTGGCTTCATAGAATGAGTTGGGTAGAGTTCCTTCTGTTTCTACTTTGTGGAATAGTTTGAAGAGTATTGGTGTTAGGTCTTCTATGAAGGTCTGATAGAATTCTGCACTGAAGCCATCTGGTCCCGTGCTTTTTTTAGTTGGGAGACTTTCTTTGACCCTTTTTATTTCTTCGGTTGTTATGGGACTGTTTAGATGATCTATTTGATCCTGATTTAGTTTTGGTGTCAGATATCTGTCTAGGAAACTGTCCATTTCCTCCAGATTCTCCAGTTGTGTTGAATATAGGCTTTTGTAGTACGATCTAATGATTTCTTGAATTTCCTCAGTTTCTGTTGTTATATCTCCGTTTTCATTTCTAAGTTTGCTAATCTGGTTACTGTCTCTGGGCCCTTTGGTTAGTCTGGCTAAGGCTTTTTGTATCTTGTTGATTTTCTCAAAGAACCAGCGCCTGGTTTTGTTGATTCTTTGTATGGTTCTCTTTGTTTCTACTTGATTGATTTCGACCCTGAGTTTGATGGTTTCCTGTCTTCTACTCCTCCTGGGTGAAATAGCTTCTTTTTGTTTCAGGGCTTTCAGGTGTGTCGTTAAGCTGTTAGTGTATGCTCTCTCCATTTTCTTTTTGGAGGCACTCAGGGCTATGAATTTTCTTCTTAGCACTGCTTTCATTGTGTCCCATAGATTTGGGTTTGTTGTGTCTTCATTTTCATTAAGTTCTAAAAAGTCTTTAATTTCTTTCTTTATTTCTCCCTTGACCAAGGTATCATTGAGTAGAATATTGTTCAATTTCCATGTGTATGTGGGTTTTCTGTTGTTTTTGTTGCTATTAAAGACCACTTTTACTCCATAGTGATTTGATAGGAGGCATGGGATTAGTTCGATCTTCTTATATTTGTTGAGGTCTGTCTTGTGGCCAATTACATGGTCGATTTTGGAGAAGGTACCATGAAGTGCTGAGAAAAAGGTATATTAGTTTGCTTTAGGATAGAATGTTTTATATATTCTATTTGGTCCAAAGCTTCAATTAGTTTCATAGTGTCCCTGTTCGGTTTCTGTTTTTGTGATCGGTCTATTCAGGAAAGTGCAGTGTTGAAGTCACCCACAATTATTGTGTTAGGTGCAATGTGTGCTTTGAGCTTTAATAAAGTTTCTTTTATGAATGAGGGTGCCCTTGCATTTGGAGCATAGATGTTCAGGATTGAGAGTTCTTCTTGTTTTATTTTTCCTTTGACCAGCAGGAAGTGTCCATCAGAGTCTCTTTTGATGACTTTGG